>NC_064920.1:647978982-648263982 GCF_023897955.1 Schistocerca gregaria
ACGAGAGTTTAAAATTTCAGGCTGGTGTGTTTTTCGAAATGGATCTTAGATTCTAAGTTCTCTAAAGCATATAAATATCCTCATTTCAACACCAAGCCATGATGGTTACTTTTTTATTCCACATCCCGTGAGTCTTTATTTTTTCAGTTCTTCACAAGTTATATTATTTGCACTTTTCGTTTTGACTCCTCGTTTGCTCCATACTTCAGTCTATTCTAAAGAACATCCACAGAAAAAAAAATTTCTACGATTTACCCTATTCAGTCAGAATTACGTTATTTCCCTTGCATTGTGTAGCCTACTGCAATATGAAAGAAAGCCGACCTTAGGTCCCAGAAGTACATTATTTCTTATTCACAGTGTAGCCAAATTCAATATGAAACATACCGGACGTTAGATTCTGTATCAGATATTGTGACTAATAAAGTCTGCAAGGTTCCCAGAAATGAACTTTTCATTCACATAACTTAAATTATCTTCGGCTCCAACCCGTTTTTCTTCATGGAGTACATAAAGAACTGTAGCAAGTAACACTTTTACATGGGCCCAAAAGACGGTCAGGTTTCCTACAGTGAAATACACTCAGAAACTAAGTGCACATTAATTCATCTGTCGCTGAAGGTTGCATTATATTCTAAGCTCCATTATTTTCAGTACTTTTTGCCATCTTTGGTATTAACTGCACTGATGTTAAAAATTGAAGTATTAAGCCTGCATTTAACTAAACTCGCAATAAGGACAGCGTAGTCAATTTCAAAGTGTGTATTGGTCAACAATACAGCAATTCGCACGTGGGTAAATCGATTCAGTTACAGGGTGAAGAATTTCTGAAATTATCCTGAGTTTTGTTACTGTTCTCATTTGTAGACACGTATATTATACAAATGATACAAAAAATGTCGATGCACAATTAATTAACACCACCGTATACAGTCGCAGGTTCGAATCCTGCCTCGGGCATGGATGTATGTGATGTCCTTAGGTTAGTTAGGTTTAAGTAGTTCTAAGTTCTAGGGGACTGATGACCTCAGATGTTAAGTCCCATAGCGCTAAGAGCCATTTGAACCATTTTTTGAACTGGCTGAAAATGGTTTAAAAGTTCGTGGTGCCCTCTATCGGTAATTTTGGTATTCAGTATGGTGTTGGCCCAACCTTAGCCTTGATGACAGCTTCGACTCTAATAGGCATACGTTCAATCAGGTGCTGGAAGATTTCTTGAGGAATGGGAGCCCATTCTTCACGGAGTGCTGCATTGAGGGGAGGTATCGATGTCGATCGGTGAGACTTGGCACGAATTCGGTGTTCCGAAACATCCCAAAGATGTACTATAGGATTCAGGCCAGGACTCTGTGCAGGACAGTCCATTACAGGACTGTTATTGTCGAGTAACCACGCATTATGAACAGGTGCTCGATTGTGATGAAAGATGCAATCGCCATCCCCGAATTGCTCTTAGATAGTGGGAAGACGGGAGGTGCTTAAAACATCAATGTAGGCCTGTGCTGTGGTAGTGCCACGCAACACAACAAGGGGTGTTAGCCCTGTCCATGAAAAATACGACCACATCATAACACCACCACCTCCGAATTTTACTGTTGGCACTATACATGCTGGCAGATGACGTTCACAGGGCATTCGCTATACCCACAACCTACCACAGGATCGCCACATTGCGTACCGTGATTTGCCGCTCAAACAAAACGTTTTTCCACTGTTCAATCGTTCAATGTTTAAGCTCCATACATCAACAGAGGCGTCGTTTAGTATCTACCGGCGTCATGTGTGGCTTTTAAGCACCCGCTCGGCCACGAAATCCAAGTTTTCTGACCTCTCGCATAACTGTCACAGTACTTGCAGAGGGTCCTGATACAGTTTGGAACTGCTGTGTGATGGTCTGGATAGATGTCTGCCTATTACACATTACGACCCTCTTTAACTGTAGGCGGTCTCTTTCAATCAACTGACGAAGTCAGTCTGTACGCTTTTGTGGTTTTCGTGTCCCTCACGTTTCCACTTCACTATCACATCGGGAACAGTGGACCTAGGGATCTTTCGGAGTGTGAAAATCTCGTGTACAGACGTGTGACACAAGTGACACCCAATCAGCTAACCATGTTGGAAGTCTGCTCTCTCACGATGTCTAATGACTGCTGAGGTCGCTGATAGGGAGGTCCTGGCAGTAGGTGGCAGCACAATGCACCTTATATGAAAATTGTATGTTTTTGGGGGTTTCCAGATAGTGCATATACTTCGATTGGTGATGAGAGCTATAAATGTATTTCATAAATGCTCTGGTAGTGAGAATTAGACCACAATTTCAAATTTCACCCTTACTCCCCCCAGGACTTAGGAGTACTCTTCCCCTGTGCTCAAGAACTGTAAACGTACTATAATTAGTTAGACTTAAAATGTAAAGAGTACAAAGTGGAACCTGGAGTTTTGGGAATGATAGGCACAACAGGGCTGATGTGCAGATGAGCTAATTGTAATATCCAGAAAATTATTTGACTCTAAGTGTAATGAAAAATCAAGTCTGATGCGTCATAGAAGTTTATCAAAGCAGCGAATTAAAAGTTCAGGATAGGAAGAGTATTTGCAATGAACTTACCTGTATACCGATGCAATTCAATTTCCTGTGGAAAAATACAGTAGCTATAGTCATAATAAACTGTACGAAATTACAATTCGTATCGAGCAGTAGTAAGTTAGAATAACATCAAAACCGAGCGAGGTGGCGGAGTGGTTAGAAACTGGACTCGCATTCGGGAGGACGACGGTTCAATCCCACGTCCGGCCATCCTGATTTAGGTTTTCCGTGATTTCCCTAAACCACTCCAGGCAAATGCCGGGATGGTTCCTCTGAAAGGGCAAGGCCGACTTCCTTTCCCATCCCTCCACAATCCGATGAGACCGATGCCCTCGCTGTCTGGTCTCCTTCCCCAAACAACCCAACCCAACCCAACAACATCAAATATGGATAGGTGGAAGAGAAGAAATACAAGAACTATTCTATACGACAGTCGAGGTTACTCAAGATATGTTAAGTGACGTATATGTACAATTACAGACTGAATCAAGAAAAAAGCTATTCTAGGCAAAAGATTTTTTGTACCTTTTAAAATAGCTACAACCATTAAATTATTGAAAATTTATTAAAACATCTATTTGTTCTTAAGTATTTAGTTCGTCACGTATAGGCTGCATTACTTTTGCAGGACGAATTATTAATTAGTTGTGGAATACTGTAAGTGTCGTGCTGGCAATGATACCGTCTCAAATTTTTGCGAAATCCTAGTTTTTTTTCCAAGTAGCGCGTAGTATTGCGTTATACGCTTCCTATTGTGTATCATTCTTTTGTTAGCACATAATAATCTTTCGAAATAAAATATAGAGTGTGTCACCAATAGTACTTGGATATTGAACAGCCTGATACCACACGATGACCATGTATTGATAGCATACTAAAGCACTACAGAGTAATGTGTAATGTTCTTTAGCAACGTTTTCTTCTTAACACTACATCAAACACAAGAGACAAAATACCACAACTGAAGGAATACTGGATTCCAGAAACGATTTCATGTAGACCTTCTAGACACTAAAGATATAGCGCAAAAAGTGCGATAAAGAAATTTTACTTAATTTTTAGTTAATTTTAGATATCTTACACCATTGTCTACTTGTGAACCTAACCAAGAAAACTATGCCAATACAAAAATGTAAAGTTACCTGTGTCCAAAAAGTAGTAAGGGGAGAGTTACGTCAGATAATAAGTGTAGTAATTAATGGGAAACGAAACAAGCTACAGTAATATGGTACTGGTGTTACTTGTTCTATCGTAATACAAACTGCATTCTCGAGGAACTCGAGCTGCATCAACCTTTTTTGAAAATCACGCATTACGACTGATACCGACCACTACGACATCGTTGTAGACCGAAATCGAATTGTAGCACAGTGCAGTCTCCAACGCAGGGAAATTAAAATGTACGTTATGAGTCTGAAGCCATTGTTCCGAATCGACTGCGTGGTCAGTAATCGCCCGTACAGCTCAGATATAATGAGAATTGAGAGCTACGATGTGAAACATCGACGGAATACGAAACTGCGCACAGGAAGAAGAGAAAGAAAGCAATGAATGGAAAAAAGGCTGCATGTGGTGTCTCCCTTTGCTTCTGTGCTGAAAAGCCGCATTCCTATTCGTATCGACGTGTTAGCTCAGCTTTAATTATGTGTTGAAACAAATGTTTAAACCTAGTTATGGCAAGAATCACGTTGTCATCGAAAGAAAAAGTAAACATGTACCTATTTTACACCATAGGAATGAGATTTATTACTACAAAGCAACGTTTTACTCAAATTACGTATATTATTGTTGTTTTCATGTGAGTTTTGTGCGTGTCCTTAAATATGTTCTAGCCTTCGTTACATATTTATTCAAACGCTCGGCATGTAACTCAAACCACTTAAGATCCATCTCGTTTGCTATGATGCTTTGTAACAGTGAGTTTCCTCAATAAATAGGATGTTCACAGAAACTTTTGAATTTAATATTTGGATTGAATTTTATAATTGGAATTAACAGTGTAACGTTGGAACCAGCATCACACTAAAGATGTATCAAGAACCAATTTTAAACTTCGTTAGACTTTATTACATTAATAGAATTCCACGGATCACGCGAAAAGTTGTCTGTGGGATACTGAAAGGATAAGTCAAAAACGGGCAACAATTTTATTTAAGTACAGTATAGTGGAATGACTTATCATACGGCAGAGTTTACAGTTCTGAAATGGCATGGGACGGATGCCCGTATCTTACAAAAGTTTAAAATTCTAACGTCTACCAGATGTTAACAATACTGTTGAAGCTGGTTGCAAAGCAAGATTTTGTCAGCTTAGTAGTAATCATACAGAGGAATACATTTTGTAACTGCTGTTAGCACAACTCAAAGAAGAATTTTCGAAAAACCCAAGCTATGACAGCTAGATGGTTATCCTACTCCCGGCGTTCCATCTTTCTCAAAGTGCGATTCGTATGGTATTCCTAGAATAACGATCTAGATACCTTTCAATACGCCTTTCAGTAATACAACACCCATAAATAGAAACATTATCACTGCATTACAGTGCTTAAATGTGCGTAAGATTTATTTGAAGAATTTAAATACACATACGATGCAGCTTGGAGGAAGATACAGGCAACTCATATCCACTGTGCCCGTGGCAGGACAGTAATGCGTCATTCCTTTATTTTGCTTCAACTCGCGGACGACTGTGAAATCTAAAAAAAAAAAAAAAAAAAAAAAAAAAAAAAAAATTGAAATTTCTGTCAGAATGAAACTTCAAATTATGCAAGTTCTTTTTTAGTATCACTGTATGTGAACTGAAGATTTGTGAGGGAACTTCAGATGCAATACAACGTTACACTTAGCGACATTTGCCCAAAGACCCATTGCATGTCGTATTTACGCATCCATCCTTTGCTTGTGCAGACAGTGCCCGCTGTTAACGGTAACAGCTCTCTTTTTGCGGAGAGCCAGTAAAGGCAGGCATCAATCAGGACTCCCGACAGCCCGCTCCATTGTGCGGCACCACTACAGTAGAGACTCCATTGTGTGATCGGCCTCCCTTTCATGTCGATGCACCAGGAACTGCGATACATTCTGGCGGACAAGTGGTAACAGTTTCCTGTCCGGAGGCTACGAAAGCCGCGCCGAGCTCTGTGTTCGATTTAAAATCTAGGTTACCTGCTGGTCGGAGTACACGATGAATGTAGAACTACCTGGAAATATTAAGTTTGATTTAGCGGTATAATTTTTTTGTGTGGTACGAGGTACCTTCACCGATAGCCTACAGCAGCTGCGCCAAAACAGATGTTTGTTAAGATGTTTGCCGAAATTCATTTACCATGTGTTCTTAGTAGACCTTTAGCATGGCAGATGGTCAGTGGCGGATCCAGGATTTTGTTTTGGGAAGGGCTTGACCCAACTGAACGTAGGCTTTCTGAAGGTAAACATTTATATGCTAAAGATCACACATAATTTTAATTTTATTTTGTTCATTTAACGCATAGCAAGTCTCCTCGGATAAGGTTTTGCAAATTATTCAATGACTTCGACAGGCTGTAGGCAGGCTTGACTCAACTGCCAGATATATCTCGGTGAATTTTCCACAATGTACCGCCTTATAACATGATTATAGCTGCACTACATTTTGTTCTACGTACTCTACGTTTTCTGGTAATACTACTGTCTGTAAAGTTACTCTTGCACAAATCAGATATGTGATGACACGACACGATCGGACCGTGGGCGGAAAAAAATAATACAAGGAAACCCTCGTCTGGATTCACTTATTCACTTCTGAGTACACTTTCACGGCTTTGAAAGGTATTTTTGTATGTTGACAATGGTGCTGCCGCTACCCTGTGTTCATTTTTTGTTATGCCACTGTGGATTATTATTGCGCAGAACACGCAAACAAAATATTACCTCAAAATTTACAATATGCTCTTGTGTCATCGCCTTGAATTCTTTCTAGCCAGTCTGCAAATTTACTATCGCGTAGCGGTTCTGCACGAAATTTCTGGGTGTACTGTCTCTTTACTTTAAATATCTTTAGCACTAAAACAAAAGCATCTGATTTAAGAAACACCACATTAGCATCGGCACTACAGATATGCAATGTGCATGCAATTGCCAATTTATTAATACTAGAGCGTATAACAAAACGGGTGCAATAAAATACGGCCACAAAATAACACAGAAACGAAGACAAAATACAGTGTATTATAAATGATTAGGTGATATAAATTTAAGAGCTACTAGAGTTAAGCAAATTAAATAGTGCTGTTAACTGTATGTTGAACGAATCAAGTGATTTTAAAAAAAATATTACCATAAGCCAACCCAATCTTATTAAAGTCCACCATAACTGACACCAGCCAGCAGATGCAAAATCTGCACGCTAGGCAAGTACTCAAAGCCACCAAATTTAGTAGGAAAAATCAATAACTTCCCAATGTTATCGTCGCTGTTCAAAATACACAGTCTACAAAACAATTGAAAACATCGAATTTGCCACCACAGCTGGAGACAAGAAGAATCGTATACCAGTTAAATCTGTTGCTGCTCAAGCTTTGCTAGACGGGCCATCTGTTTTTTGTGGTTGTCGTCTTAATTTTAGTTTAGATATTAATGACTCATTTGCTCATGGAAACGGATGGTTTACTGTAGCAATTGTTCGTGGAGGAACGGGAGTACCTAATGTTCCAGGACTTGAAAGTTTTGTTGACAGAGACATTATAGCATTTCGTACTTATCATATGGCTGAACTAGCTAATAAAGATTTTGGTAAATCAGCATATTTGTCTACATCTGCTTTGACTTTGTATACACGTAATAGGAGGAAAATATCTCTAAATGAGTCTGTATTCATTTGGGTAAAAGGTAAAGGTGTATGTGAATATGTAAAGTATGTTGGTGACTGTACTGTATATTTTCATAAACTTCCCAATACTGATCCAGAGTCCAGTCCACTGCCAACCACACGACAACGACCGAAGGATCAATGAAGTCAACCTAATAAAAAGTCACAAACTTGACTTATCGTGTTTGTATGAATTTCATTAAGTAGATGGATAATAATGAAAAAGATATACCTGCTGAACGTTGAGTCGACAATTATAAGTCACCAATATTATTTCCAGGTAACATTGGTTCATTTTCTGTCGATTGTACCTCTTCTTTCTTCCTTTTTAGCTTTTTGTTTTGAAAATCTGACAAATACAAACAAAAGCACTCCTTGATTACAGTAAAAAACCACTTGAACAGCGCTCTCTGTAGTGTCTGATTCAACAAACCATACAAAAATGCCCTATGTGTACAGTAGGGCGCACTCGCGAACCGCACACAAGCATCGGGCGGGCGGGCGGGCAGGCGGCGTTGCAGTGGTGTGTGTGTGTGAGAGTGTGTGTGTGTGTGTGTGTGTGTGTGTGTGTGTGTACTAGTCACATAAGCACCTTCATAGAGGAATATGAAATTTGAAAACATACTACACTAACTTTAAATGGATTACATAACAAGTGATGAAAATGGTACTGTAGGTAGTATAGTACTAAGACAGTATCAAGTTTAATTTGAGATTTGCCATGGGTGGACCCAGACGATTTGGGGGGGGGGGGAGACTTGGACTTTCTAGCACCCCACCCCCACCGGCCCCTGAAACCACTACTGAAGGTCGTGCGTGAATTTATTCCAGTAATTGGAAACAGTTTCTGACTCCGTTGTCAGAGGGTAAAGCAGCCCTTTAGGAAACTCTTTTAACAGCAGATGCGAAGGCGTGCAGAGCGAGTACCTTCTATTTATCGACATTATTGGTGTAATTTTGTGCTTTTTATGTGCATTCAAAACCGGTCAATCAGTTCGTCAGCACTTAGTTCCATGTAGGCCTACAATTATTTAAGCACTAAAAGCGACTTGACAGTCTTTCCAAGAACAAATCGGCAACAAATTTCCCTGGAGTATAGAATAAACAGAAAAAGATAAGACATACGAAATGGAAGCACGGGTGATCGCACATTAATATGAATTAGTAACAACATCGGGAGTCAGACAAGCAGTAAAAGAACGATGAAACAAGAAAGTGGTGAGTAGAGACACGGTGTATTGGAACGTTTTGAAGACCCCATTGGCAGCTTCGAGGATCTATGAAAGGACATGATGAAGAAGAACCAACAGACAGGGAAGGTTCCTGACAGCTGGGAGACATCGGCATTAAAGGTCCTCTGCAAAGGGAAAGGGGACATAGCATTCCCGAATTTGTTCAGAGGAGTGGCACTAAAAAGCGCTTTGTTCAAAATATTCAGTATATTCAAAACATTCGATATAAAAATATACGGATTGTTTTTCCGGCGGGAGAACGTTGCGGAAATGCTCAACAAACTACATTGGCAGACGTTACAAGAGAGTCGTTGTGCATCACGGCGAGATTTGTTATTGAATTTCAATAGAGCACTTTCAGCGAAGAGTCGTACAATAATTGTACACATGCAGCCAAAGTATTGCTGATGACGCTCAAGAAAGGGCTATATTGAATGCTCAATTGCGTCATAGGAGATAAACATTTTGGTTTCAGGCGAGGAGCGGGAACTAGAGAGGCCATTGGGCTATTGAGAGTGGTAGGGGGGAGGTAGATGGAGAAGAAAAGGAAGGTGTACGTTGTGCTCATTGATCTTGAGAAGACTTTTGAGCCACACGTGGTAGCCGTGCGGTCTCAGGAACCTTGTCGCCGTCCACGTGGCTCGCCCCGTCGGAGGTTCGACTCCTCTCTCAGGCATGTGTGTGTGTCTTGTCCTTAGCGTAAGTAGGTTTAGGTTAGATTAAGTAGTGCGTAAGTTTATGGACCGATGATCTCAGCAGTTTGGTCCCATAGGACGTTACCACAAATTTCCGAGGCTTTTGACTGTGTCAGATGGAACAAACTGATGGAAATCCTAAGGAAACGTGGAGCTGACTGGAGGGATAGACAGGTAATTAGAAATTAATATCTGAAACAGAGAGAAAGAGTAAGTATAGCAGATGTGATGAGTGAAAAAATTGAACTGGGAAGAGATGTAAGACATGGTTGTTGTTTATCAACAACACTGAAAGGAAATTATTAATGAAAGTTTTGATGGGAGGAGAGGAGTTTGTATAGTGGGTCTGAGATTGGAGTGTAGACGACACGGTTGTGATGGCAGAGAGTGTAAGAGAGATGGAACAAATGTTAGGTGATCTAAACACAAAATTAGAAGAATATGGAATGGAGATTAACAAGAAGAAAATGGAAAGCATGGTAATTGGAGGAAAGGAGAGAAAATGGTGAGAGAGAGCAAGTGAGTAACTTCAACTACTTGGGGAGTGTAATAATGGATCATATGTATTGCTCAACGGAAATTATGAAAATAATCCGAATGACAAATGAATGATTCAAAGAGGAAACAGAAACTACTTTGTGGACCACTACACAAACATCTGAGGGACAGACTTGCCAAATCTTACATCTGGAGCGTTGCACTGTATGATGCAGAGACCTGGACATTGAGGAAGGAAGATGAAAGAAGATTGGAGGCATGAGGGATGTTGATAAGGAAAAGAACGGAAAAAGTGAAATGGGAAGGCCGAGTAAGTAACGACCATATACACTCCTGGAAATGGAAAAAAGAACACATGGACACCAGTGTGTCAGACCCACCATACTTGCTCCGGACACTGCGAGAGGGCTGTACAAGCAATGATCACACGCACGGCACAGCGGACACACCAGGAACCCCGGTGTTGGCCGTCGAATGGCGCTAGCTGCGCAGCATTTGTGCACCGCCACCGTCAGTGTCAGCCAGTTTGCCGTGGCATACGGAGCTCCATCGCAGTCTTTAACACTGGTAGCATGCCGCGACAGCGTGGACGTGAACCGTATGTGCAGTTGACGGACTTTGAGCGAGGGCGTATAGTGGACATGCGGGAGGCCGGGTGGACGTACCACCGATTTGCTCAACACGTGGGGCGTGAGGTCTCCACAGTACATCGATGTTGTCGTCAGTGGTCGGCGGAAGGTGCACGTGCCCGTCGACCTGGGACAGGACCGCAGCGACGCACGGATGCACGCCAAGACCGTAGGATCCTACGCAGTGCCGTAGGGGACCGCACCGCCACTTCCCAGTAAAGTAGGGACACTGTTGCTCCTGGGGTATCGGCGAGGACCATTCGCAACCGTCTCCATGAAGCTGGGCTACGGTCCCGCACACCGTTAGGCCGTCTTCCGCTCACGCCCCAACATCGTGCAGCCCGCCTCCAGTGGTGTCGCGACAGGCGTGAATGGAGGGACGAATGGAGACGTGTCGTCTTCACCGATGAGAGTCGCTTCTGCCTTGGTGCCAATGATGGTCGTATGCGTGTTTGGCGCCGTGCAGGTGAGCGCCACAATCAGGACTGCATACGACCGAGGCACACAGGGCCAACACCCGGCATCATGGTGTGGGGAGCGATCTCCTACACTGGCCGTACATCTCTGGTGATCGTCGAGGGGACACTGAATAGTGCACGGTACATCCAAACCGTCATCGAACCCATCGTTCTACCATTCCTAGACCGGCAAGGGAACTTGCTGTTCCAACAGGACAATGCACGTCCGCATGTATCCCGTGCCACCCAACGTGCTCTAGAAGGTGTAAGTCAACTACCCTGGCCAGCAAGATCTCCGGATCTGTCCCCCATTGAGCATGTTTGAGACTGGATGAAGTGTCGTCTCACGCGGTGTGCACGTCCAGCACGAACGCTGGTCCAACTGAGGCGCCAGGTGGAAATGGCATGGGAAGCCGTTCCACAGGACTACATCCAGCGTCTCTACGAGGTCCGGTGTGCCCGCCAGTCTGTGGATGGTTTTTAAGGCGGTTTTCCTTCTCCTCGGTGAATGCGGGTCGTTTCCCCTTAGTCCGTCTCAACTGTACTATGGCGGCGACTGCTGCGCAAACACTATCTCCACGTACACGTAAACCATAATTACTCAACCTGGGAGGCGTGGGTAGGTGACAACTGTGAATTCTGGCCTGCAGAACTATGTAGACAACAACGGCTAATTTCACAGATATAACAGCCACGTTTTTCTATTCGCACTAAATAAATTGTTTATTTCAATACCTGTCTTTAATTCTTACATAAATAAATCGATAATACTAGAAATATAACATGACACTTCATACTCTTAATTGTCATTTAAAATAAGCTA
This sequence comes from Schistocerca gregaria, assembly GCF_023897955.1. NCBI lineage: Eukaryota > Metazoa > Arthropoda > Insecta > Orthoptera > Acrididae > Schistocerca > Schistocerca gregaria. Next base: position 647,990,748 of record NC_064920.1, read on the forward strand.
CACGTCGTCTCTGTTACTAATATATCTTAGCCAGAAACTTCATTATAATAGTACAGTTGAAGAGCGCCTCTCTTGGTTCAATTAACCGAGAGTTTCCTTTTACGAAGTTCATATTTTTGTGAGCTACTTTATCCAGCCGCATTTCCCAAACCAAACGGATGCTGACAGACAAAATATATTACTTTCACAAGATGTCTGTGTCAGAAATACTATCGGTTTTGTTTCAGTTAAGCGGTAATTACCTTTCTGTGTGCTACAACCTATGTATGCTACATACACTCCTGGAAATTGAAATAAGAACACCGTGAATTCATTGTCCCAGGAAAGGGAAACTTTATTGACACATTCCTGGGGTCAGATACATCACATGATCACACTGACAGAACCACAGGCACATAGACACAGGCAACAGAGCATGCACAATGTCGGCACTAGCACAGTGTATATTCACCTTTCGCAGCAATGCAGGCTGCTATTCTCCCATGGAGACGATCGTAGAGATGCTGGATGTAGTCCTGTGGAACGGCTTGCCATGCCATTTCCACCTGGCGCCTCAGTTGGACCAGCGTTCGTGCTGGACGTGCTGACCGCGTGAGACGACGCTTCATCCAGTCCCAAACATGCTCAATGGGGGACACATCAGGAGATCTTGCTGGCCAGGGTAGTTGACTTACACCTTCTAGAGCACGTTGGGTGGCACGGGATACATGCGGACGTGCATTGTACTGTTGGAACAGCAAGTTCCCTTGCCGGTCTAGGAATGGTAGAACGATGGGTTCGATGACGGTTTGGATGTACCGTGCACTATTCAGTGTCCCCTCGACGATCACCAGAGGTGTACGGCCAGTGTAGGAGATCGCTCCCCACACCATGATGCCGGGTGTTGGCCCTGTGTGCCTCGGTCGTATGCAGTCCTGATTGTGGCGCTCACCTGCACGGCGCCAAACACGCATACGACCATCATTGGCACCAAGGCAGAAGCGACTCTCATCGCTGAAGACGACACGTATCCATTCGTCCCTCCATTCACGCCTGTCGCGACACCACTGGAGGCGGGCTGCACGATGTTGGGGCGTGAGCGGGAGACGGCCTAACGGTGTGCGGGACCGTAGCCCAGCTTCATGGAGACGGTTGCGAATGGTCCTCGCCGATACCCCAGGAGCAACAGTGTCCCATATTTGCTGGGAAGTGGGGGTGGGTTCCCTACGGCACTGCGTAGGATCCTACGGTCTTGGCGTGCATCCGTGCGTCACTGCGGTCCGGTCCCAGGTCGACGGGCACGTGCACCTTCCGCCGACCACTGGCGACAACATCGATGTACTGTGGAGACCTCACGCCCCACGTGTTGAGCAATTCGGCGGTACGTCCACCCGGCCTCCCGCATGCCCACTATACGCCCTCGCTCAAAGTCCGTCAACTGCACATACGGTTCACGTCCACGCTGTCGCGGCATGCTACCAGTGTTAAAGACTGCGATGGAGCTCCGTATGCCACGGCAAACTGGCTGACACTGACGGCGGCGGTGCACAAATGCTGCGCAGCTAGCGCCATTCGACGGCCAACACCGCGGTTCCTGGTGTGTCCGCTGTGCCGTGCGTGTGATCATTGCTTGTACAGCCTTCTCGCAGTGTCCGGAGCAAGTATGGTGGGTCTGACATACCGGTGTCAATGTGTTCTTTTTTCCATTTCCAGGAGTGTATTATCCATTTTGCTAAGTCATTGAATTTTATTTCTAATATTTCATACTGTCAGTTTTTGTGTTAATTCTGGCGATAGCAAGGGGAGAGCTGTACGTCATACCATCATATTGAGAATAGTGTAATCTAGTCACTCGTTCATTATATTTTAAAATTCAGAGAAAATATTTCGTATTTTTATGATTTCTTGTACCACATTCCTAGATTATTTAAAACTTTTTAGTGAATCGTAACCTAGAAAAGTAATTCTTAGTAGTGAATGTGACTTTTCACAACGAAGGTTTTATACACATTTTCAGGTTCAGGATCCTTCTTAAACATATTTGCATCTTTGAAAGGTATGTTGTGAATAAAGGTTAACGACAGTTAATGAAATTTCTATTTTTTATAGATTTTTTTGTGGTGTTCGTAAAGTCCCCCTCCCCTCGGTATACAGATTACGAAAAATGAGTTTGCATTTCTAAGATTGATGTAAAACATATTTTCAATTTCAGGGCCCTACTTACACATCAACAACTATTAAAAGTATGTTGTTAAAAAAAGTTAACAACAATTATAGAATTCTTTATTTTTATTTATTTATTATTCTGGTGGGCGTTAAGTATGAAGCAGGGAGGGAGGGAGGGGATACATTATGCTCCCCGGTAGTATACGCCGACCGCAAAAAAGAAAATATTGTTTAATTGTTATTCTTATTGGTGTTACACGTTATGGGAAATTCGTTGTTATTGCTATGGTTAACTGTCACGATTTCTGTCTCTTCATTCAAAATTTAATGAGGGCTTATGGTTCATCAGTTGCACGATAAGGAAATTTATTTTCTTCCTTCCTACTACTGTTTTGGTTGCTGGTTGGTTGTGGTCCCAAAGTTAGTTTCTGACCAAACGTTTTCTTTTTTTAATGTATGCCTTGAATCTTCGGTCGTACAAGACGGTTCTCACTATCTATGGGATCTCCAGAGCAGGACGGAAGAGTAATTAAGGGAACGATCCTGCTGTCTGTTGTCTCAAGGAGACGTGTGCGGTGTCAGTTTTTTCGTAGTCTTCCGTGATGTTTTTACACAAATCGTATCGAGTAATCAATGAAATTCTGTTTCTTAGTAATATAAAATACACTTCGATGAGATGCGTGAATGAGCAGAGGAGAATTCAATAGACGAGAAGAGACACCACGCAGCTCTTTCTCGGCAGCTGGTCACGTTCAAGGGCGTTTCCAGGTGCAAACACACGCGCGCGCCTGCCGGCCTGCGAGGCCCGCAAGGCTGTCCCCGCGGGCGTCCGCTTTTAATTAATGTATTTCTATAAAAGGCCGGGCGCCTGTTTTTGGCGCGGCGGACGGTAGCCGGAGAGGACGGCTTTGATGCACATCCATTATCGGAGATTTATTGCGACGTCCGGCGCCGAACCAGGCACGCCGCCCTACTGCCGCGCCGGGATCGGCTGCACGTCTGGCGGGCGGCTCGCTTTTAAGACGGGCCGCCGCGCGTCCGTCAGCGAGCCGACACCTGGCCGCTGCCCGCGTAAATAAAAGCGCACTCTGTGGGCTGCTCCTCGCCTCCATCGTGATTGAGTGGAGGAGTGACAATGCTTCGAAAATAAGTGAAATGCAAAGAAGGGGCTTTGAACTTTCCTACGCAGTAACGGCGAATAGAACATCCTCTCACACCCGCTGATTAAATACTCGATATTCACTCCTCGGTGGTTTCTGCACACAGAGATGTGGAAACCCCGAGACAAATTCATGCTTGAACACGAGTGTGAATGCCAGGCAAGCCTGCATGTTGCGCTGCTGTATTTCACCACGAGCGACACCTCTGTACGTTGTAAGCGTCAGTTGTGTTCACGACAGTGATCTGATGTTTGGTTTATGAGGCCCTTAGCTACCTGGTCATCAGCGCCCGTACAAAGTCCTAATTGTTACACAGCCCTTCTTTTACATAGTCCAATATAGCTACTGTCACGAATGATAATGTTGATATGAAATGATGAGAACGGCACAAACACCCAGTCCCCAGGTAGAGAAAATCCCCGACCCGGCTGGCAATCAAACTCGGGACCCTGTAATGGTTCAAATGGCTCTGAGCACAACGGGACTGAACATGTTAGGTCATTAGTTAGTCCCCTACAACTTAGAACTAATTAAACCTAACTAACCTAAGGACATCACACACATCCATGCCCAAGGCAGGATTCGAACCTGCGACCGTAGCGGTCGCGCGGTTCCAGACTGAAGCACCTAGAACCGCTCGGCCACACTGGCCGGCGGACCCTGTAATCCAGAGGTGGCAACGCTAGCCACTAGACCACGAGTTGCGGACAGGACAGTGCTCTGTGTTCTGACAAGGGAAACCCCACCATTTGCACCCTCCCAACCCCCCCCCCCCCCCCTCCGGCCCAACCACAGCACCTCCACCACAGATTTTGTGTTAAGATTGCACAGTAGATAATCCGTCAAAAACTGAACGCAGATTGTACTTACCCTCCCCCTCCTCCTTCATAATTACAGTTATTGTCCACAATAAGCAATGTCTTTTATGAAAAATTTGATGGGAACGAAAATTACAACAAACTTTCTAGTTGACTTAGATTTTCGTGTTGAGTTGTCTCCAGTTCTTCTTGTGTAGGGGTCTGATTCTTCAAGCTGAGACTCTCACATATTAGATCCCCATGGTTGAATTCATCTACATAAATTTGGAGATTGTTATTGCAAAATTTTTGTGGTTATGTTAATATATTTTGTCACATTTTAGTATATCATAAAGTCTTTTGAATTTTTATATTAACCAAACTGAAATTACATCGTTCGCCGTAATACAAAAATACGTCCGCTCATATCAGAGGCATGCTTACTACTCATAATCTGCGGTAACAACCATATTCCTAAGGGTTTACAACTTTTCTTCATAAACAAATTTTTATTAACGTTGATTATTACTTCGTAAATGAAGCCAGAAATAACCATAGTAAACAGTACTAGATTGCTTAATTAATAATAGGAATTTTAGGTGTGCTAAATAACTCGTAATTTCAAATGTTTCTAAAATAATAATTTTAACGGTACATTCAGAGCTAGTACTTATCGATTGTACGATGGTAATCCCAAAAGTAAGGACTCCTGTTTTTTTTTTTTTTTAAAGTACAGAACTCTGTTTGTGTGGCAGTTGGTCGAACTGTTATGGAGAGTGCTTAACGCGCTGTGTGTTAACATGCACACGCCGCACTGAGGCGCTCACTCTTGGCTTGGCAGCCGTTGAGAATGTTACTGCCAAGTGCGAATTGGACGTTGTTTACTGAGGTTTCCCGAAGCACCGCTCACAACGGAAACATTGAACTACCAGAATCTGTGCGCAAGATGGGTGCCTCGCCTACTGACGGAAGACCACATTCGGCAACGAGTTGATGCTTCCCTAGCATTTCTTCATCGCTTTGCAGCTGAACAGGACAACTTCCTGGACTCAATTGTCACGGGTGACGAGAAAATTTGGCAGGAAAGCGATTCAGCTCCGACGACGAGGTGAAAGAAGAGGTTCATAACTTTCTGAACGACATGGTGGAGAGCTGGTATAATATGGGCAAACAAAAACTGCCACAGCGTCTACAAAAATGCAACGACTGAAATGGTGGTTATATCGAAAAATAGCTAAATGGTCAAGCTGTAAAGCGATGTAAACCAAAGTAGAAATAAACAGGTCTAAGTACTAATAACAAAATAGGATTCCTCACTTTTGGGATTAACCTCGTTTCATAAACTTTGGTTTGAAATATAAAATGTTGCGTATAAAATTATATGAGAGTTTTCAGAAAAGCAGCTGTCCAAAATTCGAAAAACCACACTGGTATCGACAACTACTGTTGAGCAACATTAAGGGTAGAGGACGATGTCCTGTTACATGATCAAGCATGAAAACAGGAAGAAAATGTACTGAACTGAGGAAAAAAATAGCAACATAGAAACAGCTGACGGTCCAAGAACTAGAAGCGCAATGAAGTGCACCCCCAAACAGCAACGGAGTCGTACGTAAGGCGTTAGACTTCCATGCCGGCGAACCCTGTGCGTAACTCCCTCCTGCAAAATTTCATTTTATTATTTTTTTTACATCAATGTGAACTACCCGTCTGGTCACTGAGACGTTTGTGCTCTTTCTGTAGTCTTGGCAGGTATCATTCAATATATCTGTTACAGAGTATGAGTCATGTGGTAACAATATGTTACCGTCGCGAGTAAAAGCAATGAACAGTGAGAGCAGGCGAGATACCACAGAGAAGTCTCACAGAAATGAAAACACCAAATAAACGGATGTGAACTAAGTTACAACAACGGAATGCAAGAGTCAAGACTTCCAAAACGGAACGCAACTTCAAAAATATTAAAAACACACATCTTGACAGAGCACAGACAAACTGTGTGACTGTGAAACTGTTGCGTTCATGTGTTACAGCTGATGCGACGATCTATTATGTTTTCATCATTTCCTTGGGAGTGACCGCATTCACATTCATACTAACACTTATATCAGGCAAACAGGCATATTTCACTCACTTACCAGTCACATAAATAAAGTGCGTTGATAAGAGATTCCTATGGTATCTACATCCACATCTACATGGATACTCTGCATATCACATTTAAGTGCCTCCAGAGGGTCCATCGAATAACCTTCACAGTTCTCTATTATTCCAATCTCATTTTGCGCGCGGTAAGAAAGAACACCTATATCTTTCGTTACGAGCTCTGATTTCCCTTATTTCATTGTGGTAATTGTTCCGCCCTATGTAGGTCGGTGTCAACAAAGTATTTTCGCATTCGGAGGAGAAATTTAGTGATTGGAATTTCGTGAGAAGATTCCGTCGCAATGAAAAACGCTTTTATTTTCATGATTTCCAGCCGAAATCCTGTATCAATTCTGTGACACTCTCTCCTATATTTGGCGATAATACAAACCATGCTGCCTTTCTTTGAACTTTTTCGATGTACTCCGTCAGTCCTACCTCGTAAGGATCCCACACCGCGCAGCAGTATTCTAAAAGAGGACTTGCAAGCGTAGTATAGGCGATCTCCTTAGTAGTTCAGTTACATTTTCTAAGTGCCCTGCCAATAAATCGCAGCCTTTGGTTAGCCTTCCCCACAACATTTTCTATGTGTTCCTTTCAGTTTAAGTTGTTCGTAATTGTAATATCTAGGTACTTGGTTGAATTTACTGCTGTTAGATTAGACTGATTCATCATGCAACCGAAGTTATCGAATTCCACTTAGCACTCATGTGGATGACCTCACACTTCTCGTTATTTAGGGTCAACTGCCACTTTTAGCACCATTCACATATTTTCTAAATCGTTTTGCAGTTTGTTTTGATCTTCTGATGGCTTTATTAGTCGATAAACGACAGCGTCGTCTGCAAACAACCGAAGACGGCTGCTCAGATTGCGTCCCAAATCGTTTATATAGATGAAGAACAGCAAAGGGCCTATAGCACTACCTTGGGGAACGCCTGTTTTACTCGATGACTTTCCGTCAGTTACTACGAACTGTGCTCTCTCTGACAGGAAATTGTAAATCCAGTCACATAACTGAGACGATATTCCTTAAGCACGCAATTTTACTACGAGCCGCTTGTGGGGTACACTGTCAAAGGCCTTCCGGAAATCCAGGAATACGGAATAGATCTGAAATCCCTTGTCAATAGCACTCAGCACTTCATCTGAATAAAGACCTAGTTGTGTTTCACAGGAACGATGTTTTCTAAACCCATGTTGACTGTGTGTGAATAGACCGTTTCTTTCGAGGTAATTCATAATGTTTGAACACAACATATGTTCAAAAATCCTGCTGCATATCGACGTTAACGATATGGGCCCCTAATTTAGTGGATTAATCTTATTACCTTTCTTGAATATTGACGTGACCTCTGCATCTTCCCAGTCTTTGGGTACGGACCTTTCGTCGAGATAACGATTGTATAAGATTGTTAAGTATAGAGCTAATGCGTTACCATACTCCGAAAGGAACCTAACTGGTATACAGTCTAGACCAGAATACTTGCTTTCATTAAGTGATCTGAGTTGCTTCACTACTCCGAGGGTATTTACTTCTACATTATTCATGTTGGTAGCTGTTCTCGATTCGAATTCTGGAATATTTACTTCGTCTTCTTTTGTGCATTTCAGAAGCCTTTGTTTAGTAAATCTGCTTTGGCAGCACTGCCTTCGATAGCATCTCCATTGTTATCGCGCAGAGAAGGCATTGATTGTTTCTTGCCGCTAACATACTTAACATACGACCAGAATCTCTCTGGATTTTCTGCCAGATTTCGAGACAAAGTTCCGTTGTGGAAACTGTTGTAGGCGTGTCGCATTGAACTCGACGCTAAGTTTCGAACTTCTGTAAAAGATCGCCAATCTTGGGGATTTTGTGTCTGTTTAAATTTGGCATGTTTGTTTCGTTGTTTCTGCAACAGTGTTCTAACCCGTTTTGCGTATCAAGGAGGATCAGCTCCGACGTTTGTTAGTTTATTTGGTATGAACCTCTCAATTGCTGCCGATACTATTTCTTTAGATTTAAGCCACATGTAGTCTACATTTACAATATTAATTTGGAAGGAGTGGAGATTGTCTCTCAGGACTCAGCAAACGGACTCTCTTTAAATTTTGATAAAACACAGTATATACAGTTCCGTACAGTAAATGGCACAACTCCAGTAATAAATATAGACTTTGTACATAAGTCTGTAGCTAAGGTAGAATTTTCAAAATTTTTTGGTGTGTCCATTGATGAGAGGTTAAACTGGAAGCAACACATTGATGGTCTGCTGAACGTCTGAGTTCGGCTATGTATGCTATTAGGGTTACTGCAAATTTTGGTGATAAGAATCTCAGTAAATTAGCTTACTATGCCTACTTTCATTCACTGCTTTCGTATGGTATCATATTCTGGGGTAATTCACCGTTGAGTAGAAAAGTATTCATTGCTCCAAAACGTGTAATCAGAATAATTGCTGGAGTCCACCCACAGTCATCCTGCAGACATCTATTTAAGGATCTAGGGATCCTCACAGTAACCTCATAGTATATATATTCACTATGAAATTTGTTGTTAATAGTTCAGCCCAGTTCAAGAGTAAGAGCAGTGTGCATAGCTATAACACCAGGAGAAAGGATGATCTTCACTATGCAGGGTTAAATCTGACTTTGGCACAGAAGGGGGTAAATTATGCTGCCACAAAAGTCTTTGGTCACCTACCAAACATCATCAAAAGTCTAACAGACAGTCAACCAACATTTAAAAATAAATTAAAAGAATTTCTAGATGACAACTCCTTCTCCTCTTTGGCTGAATTTTTAGATATAAACTAAGGGAGGGAAAAAAAACTAACTTAATCAGTAGTATCATGCAATATTTTGTGTAATGTAATATCTTGTACAGACATCTTTCATTAACTTGACACGTTCCACATCATTACGAAGTGTCGTATTCATGATCTATGGAACAAGTATTAATCTAATCTAATCTAGGAAGGAGTCAAGTGAACTTTTATCTGCTTTTTTGAATAGGTATATTTTTCACTTATTTTTCAAGGATTTGGGGAATACAATATTCAGTCTCGCTACGACAACCCTGTGTTCACTGATCCCTACATCGGTTTTGATGATGGTTATTAACTCAGTATTATTTGTTTCTAACAAGGGGAGGCCGCCAATTGTGAAATTTAGATTCGATTCATACTGCGCATAATAAAAACTCATGGCCAGAAGTGTAATATGGCAAAGCACCAAGATGCACTTCTCAGCCGTTGTCGAGAAAATCGACAGTTAAAAGAAACCGCTGCGGTGAAATACTCGCTACGAAAAATGATTTTCCACATCGTCGTGGCGCAGCGGTAAGCGCTCGGGTTCGTAATTCCAAGGTCGCCGGATCGAATCTCGCGTCATGAAACTTTTTTGTTATTATTTGTTTTTTTTTTTTTTTGTAATTCAAATGTATACACACACACATTATGTATAATTCCCGGCAAACAGTTGCAACAATTATGCATATAATAAGTTGTTGAAAGTCGTCTGTCGTGGAAAAGTAATACTTGAAATGAAACACAAGTACACAAATAATATTTAAGTGGATACAATTTAGTAAAAAGTTCGGTATACACTCGCACATCATGAACATTAGTGACCAGAAGTAGCTGGAGTATCGCACAAACCAGAGTGATAGTTATCATAGAAACATGGAAAACAGAAAACAGCGCGACATCGAGCACATCTGATAAACGATGCGTTTTTACAAGAACAATTGTTTTTTAAATTGTCTGTTGGGAAACACACCTGATTGACATTCGGAAAAATTGTTATATCGTTCGTCAGGTTTGGTGCATACCACGCGTATCGTATCATATCGGCAAAAATCGGAGAGGACAATTGGTGGTGGACGATGGATTGGATTTTTATACAATCCTCTCTGGAGTTGATGTCACGGTTTTGCTCGACTAAAAAAAAGCACAATTTTGAAGGGGCTTGACCAAATTTTTTACCTGCCGGCAAAAATACACGTCACACGGTTGGACGAGAGGAGTGCACTTTGGAGGTATGACTTTTATAGTGCACGTTGGTAACTTCTTATCGTCCTGGAACATCTCATCCTATAACGCCGGGTTCGTTTGCCCACCCCAAGAGTCGATCAGAAGGAGAAACTCTTTCTTTTGTACGTATGGTTGCAAAGCATTACGGAAGACGTCTATGAACAAACCCGCTGTTAGTTTACCGGATTTGGAGGATGTAATAACAACGTTGGTATACTTCTTGGCGTACTCGTCGACTGCCTTCTGTTCTCTGGATCCAAACGTACCTGTGGCTCTTGGAGGCATACGAAAACAAGAGGCAAGACTCGTCCAGACATCGTGATTGAATATTGTGCCGTATACGAATGCGTCACCTTGCTCATGTCGTGTCGGGCTACCAGGACAGCCTTTAACCCTTTTTCGACGAGAGTTCTGTTGAACGTGCACTGGTACTGGCACCCTCACAAACAAAATATCAAAATACCGTTCACATAAGAAATATACGAAATCTATTTTGTCTATCATATATCAGGTTATCATATTCTATCATCATGTCATACGACATTTGTGAACAGCTCTTTACGTACCTGTTTGACCAGTATCAGTTACGAAATCTTTGTCGAAGTTAGTTATCAACGTTCGCGTCTGGATCCGAAATGTGTCCGCTGCGGCCAAAATTTCATCATGGGTAGCTGTCTCTTTCCGGGAAACAAATGTTGTGATTTTCCTTTGCCGAATACCATGCTTTTTTTTTTAAATTCGCTGACCCATGTTTGAAGTTGAAATCTGGGAACTAACTTGCTGCGCCCAAGGCCCAATGCTGCAGGTTTCTGGTAGTAACTTGCTGGAAGTTTTGTCGAGATTCTACGAAGCGATCATGCACCCATGAATCGATGGTGCAATGTTTATCAAATTTGCTACCGCCAAGTTTGATTTGCTCTTCCCACCTGGATAAATAGCCCCTATTTGTCAAACGAGAGCACCCCTTTTTTGTAGAGTTTTGAGACTCCAGCCTGGATGTTCTTTGGCCAGATTTACAGCTCTAATTTTGTAATCCAGAGAAATATAGTCGTACCCTTTTTTTTCTTCTCGTCCGGCTCGTATTCGTCTGATGATTCGTTGGCAATGGGACTCGTTTCAACGACTTCGTAGGCATTATTATCATCGATTTCATTAATGTCTATCAGTTCCTCATCATGAAGTAGGGTTTTTTCGGCGAGCATTTGCATCGTATTCTGGAACATTTCTTCCCCAATTACCATGGCTTCTTCGTTGATTGATGATAACGGTTCTGCTGCGATGCAATTAGTGTTACGAAGGAGGCTTTCAAAACACACCAACGCATCTTTCAATTGTTGTTTCGCCACTTCACTGTGTATAGAATCTTCTTCGATCACACCACTTTCATGCGAAGGGACCGGATCGCTCTCCAAATGTGCCGCCTCCAGTTTTCCGTTTGTTAAACAGGATGTACAAAAGCTCTCACGTACGCACTGATTTTCGACGATGTTATAAGTTGCGCTAGGGACCGCATCTACCTTCTTTCGAAGTTAGCAGGCAACTACGCTGTTACGCGGCGGCTCGTTTCGGCCCATTCAACATCTGTCCTTCAAGTGCAACGAGCGAGTGACGGAGTTTATATTTCATACCTGCCACAGCAAATTTGTGTTCGTGGGGTCTCTATTCTAATTCGAACGTTTGACTTACAATACTTATTCGTTTCGGAATATCGTTTCTACGTCTTCCGTTAACTATACGTGGTAAACATTATGAAGACTATTAGTAACATTTGTGAAATACAACTTTCTTTGTGGAAAACATAATGATGTTCGAAGTCGCCAGTTTTTCCACGACAAACGACTTTCAACAACTTATTATATGCATAATTGTTGCAACTAATTGCCGGGAATTATATACAATCTGTGTGTGTGTGTGTGTGTGTGTGTGTGTGTGTGTGTGTGTGTGTGTGTGTGTGTGTACATTTGAATTACAAAAAAACAAATAATTAAAAAAAAGTTTCCTGGCGCGAGATTCGATCCGGCGACCTTGCGATTACGAACCCGAGCGCTTACCGCTGCGCCACGACGCTGTAACTATCATTATTCGCAGAGAGTATTTCACCGCAGCGGTTTCTTTTAACTGTCGAGTTTCTCGACAACGGCTGAGAAGTGCATCTTGGTGCTTTGCCACATTACACCTCTGGCCATGAGCTTTTATTACGCGCAGTATGAATCGAATCTGAATTTCACACTTGGCGGCCTCCCATTGTAAGAGGTCTAGTGTGTTTTCGCAACCGTTTAACTATTCGCGTGGGCTCATGAACTAACGGCTCGAAATGATTTCCAGAGAATGCGCTTAACAGAATTTTTCATGATATTTTATGCGTACCTCCGGAATTAAACGTGTATTTTCGCCAACATATCGAGGGAAAATTAAAGTCACCACCAACTATTATCGTATGAGTCGAGTACGTGTTTGAAAAAGTGGTTCAAATGGCTCTGAGCACTATGGGACTCAACTTCTGAGGTCATTAGTCCCCTAGAACTTAGAACTATTTAAACCTAACTAACCTAAGGACAACACACCCATCAATGTCCGAGGCACGATTCGAACCTGCAACCGTAGCGGTCTCGCGTTTCAAGACTGCAGCGTCAGAACCGCACGGCCACTTCGGCCGGCTACGTGTTTGAAATCAAACTCAAGTTTTCTTTGAACCTTTCAGAAACTGCATCACCTTAACTGGGAGGTCGGTAAAAGGATCCAATTATTATTTTATTCCGGTTGCCAATAATGACCTCTGCCCATACTTACTTACAAGAAGTATCTACTTCAATTTCGCTATAAATTAAACTATGTCTAACAGCAACAAACACGCCACCGCCAACCGTGTTTTGCCTGTCTTTTCGGAACACCGTTAGGTCCTTCGCAAAAGTTTCGGCTAAGCTCATATCCGACTTTAGCCAGCTTTCAGTGACTATAACGATTTGAGCATCAGTGTTTTCTATTAGCGCTTGGAGTTCTGATAGTTTCCCAACACAGCTACGACAGTTCACAACAATTATAAGAATCATTCCTGTATCTACGTTCTTCCTGTATTCAGCCTGCACCCTTTGTGACTGAATCCCTTCTTGTGTTTTCCCGAAACCCTCTAACCTAAAAAAGCCGCCCAGTCCACGCCACACAGCCCCTGCTACGCGTGTAGGTGCCTCCTGCGTATAGTGGACACATGACCTATTCAGCGGAACCCGAAATCCAAGCACCTACTGTCACTAATGCTGTTTTCCGGTGGAGGACTCGGTCACTTGTTGCCTTGTCATGAAAAGTTTGCTGTTCCATTGGAAAACCACTTTCTTTCAGCTGCTAATAGAGTATTTGTGCAGAAAAAAAGACACAGCTCGACCACCTGGCTGTCAAAACCGAAACCACTTATAACGACTCAGTTACTCCGACTAGCTGCTCTATATTGCACTACTTGTTCTGGGACCATTGACTGTTTCTGTTTTGCTTTTTTGTTACAGTCCAGTACACCTTCTTCCTGTTTTAAAGCTTTATCTGTGTTCAGTTTTTTGACGGGCTGTCCACTGGACGCTCTTACCACTAAATCTGAGAAGGGTGCGGTGTGGAGTTTCCCCTATGAGTGCATTATGTCGGACCTAAGTGAATTCGAACCTGGGCGAATTGATGATCCTCGTCGGATTCTGTGCTTATGTAATAAACGTAGCCGAAGTGTTTGGTAGTTAAGGATAAACCGTATTTAATATTTATAAACCATACAAGAAAAACGTAAAAGCCGGCCGGTGTGGCCAATCGGTTCTAGGCTACGGTCGCAGGTTCGAATCCTGCCTCGGACATGGATGTGTGTGATGTCCTTAGGTTAGTTAGGTTTAAGTAGTTCTAAGTTCTAGGGGATTGATGACCTCAGATGTTAAGTCCCATACTGCTCAGAGCCATTTGAACCATTTTTTTGAAAAGTGGAAAATCATCGTTCACTAAGTCACAACGCAGGTGAAACTGTATGTTGAGTGAAAGTGATAGACGGTCGTTGAAGAGGTCTTTGATGAAACGTAAGAGGGCAGCTGCAGAACTCACTGCCGAACTGAATGTCGCTCTCGCGAATCCTGTCAGGACCAAAACAAATCAATAGGAGCTGAATAAGCAGAGACTTCCAGGGCGAGCTGGAATTAAAAAAAAAAAACCGTAATGCACAATAGCAATGGACAATAGAGCAATATCATTTGGCCAGATGAGTATTGTTTCACACAAACTTCTGGCCAAGAGTGAGTCATGGCAAAGGCTCTGTGATAATTTGGACAGCCATATTGTAGTATTCCAAGTCCCCTTGGTAGTTCTATAAGGTCACGTTACTGCCAATGATTATGTGATCATTTTGCCTGGTCAGGTCTATCCACTGGCACAATGTCTGTTTCCCAGTGGTGATGCTGTGTTTGTGATCTACTTTGGAGCGAAGGATGCCTAATTGCTATCTATCTCCATCATTGTTACTTGAACGTGCCACTGTTTTGCAGTACTAATGATGTAAGATTCCATTGAAAGCCACAAAGGACTTTCTTTTATCCATTTCGAGATGTGTGGAAGCTGCCTGGAATGTCAACGGTTTTCCTACACTCTTTTAGCCATAGCAGTGTCTTGCGTCTCCACATTTCTGTCCACCTAGTGTGTACACTCCTTACACGCCTGGTAATATGTAGCGCAGAGCACTTTCTGTACCACTGTGACTACTCTACCCTCCTTTCTGGTTCCATTTGCGAATGGTCTGTGGGAAAAACATTTGTTTATATGCGTCTGCGTGAACTTGAATGTCTCTAATTTACATGTCTCTCTTGTGGCGTCTGTCAGTGGAGTTGGATGAGCATACTCGTGACGATGCCACTCTTACTAAATGAACATGTGACCAAACCCTAGTGTCCTTAGGTATTCTCTGTTTCCATTATGCATCCTAGCTGGTACGGGTCCCAGACTAAATAGCAGTAATCAGGTATCAGTCAAACCAGGCTACTGTAATCTACTTGTTTCGCGAGTAATATTGTAATTAAAAAGCTCTCTAACTAAATCAATCAACTAGAGTCTCAAAACTAATTTTCTCTGACTAACAAACACCACCGATGACTATCCCGCGTGACACACTGTCGTTTGTAAATGAGCTAAACAACTCCCGTCCACCAATCAATTAATATTAAAAATCAGTCACGTCGAAGAGTTTTCTCAAAATTGGAGCCGTTCCTGAGGATTGAGCAGGCAATGCAAGTCTGCCATCAGTCTTACCTGAGACTAGAGTAGTCGTTCCACTTTAAATCGTTCCGTACGCACCACTGATTACAAGGAAATCCTATAATGATAAAATAATAGGTCTTTCACCCTATTTATGAGAAGAGCCTTAAACTTGTTTATGTTGAGAATCAATTGGTAGTCTTTGCACCAAGCGTCGCATCTCCACAGGTCTTTCTCCGTTTTGTTACAGTATACTATCGTTACGACTAATATGTACATAAAACAGCATTTGCGAACAGCTCAATTGATCCAGAATGAGATTTTTCACTCTGCAGCGGAGTGTGCGCTGATATGAAACTTCCTGGCAGATTAAAACTGTGTGCCGGACCGAGACTCGAACTCGGTCCCGAGTTCGAGTCTTGGTCGGGCACACAGTTTTGATCTGCCAGGAAGTTTCAGCTCAATTGATGTTGGGATGTTATCCACTAGCAATGGTACTGTAACACTCCCTTGGGGTACTCCTGAAATACCTTTTCCATGTAATGATTTCTCTCCGTTAAGAATGACATAATGTGTTCTGTTGACTGAGAAGTCTTCAGTCCAGTCGCAAAGTTCATCTTATATTCCGTACACTCATATTTTCTTCTTTAGGCGAGCATGTGCGCCTGAACCTCACGCCCTCTGGAAGCTGAGGAGCACGGCATCAACCTGAGGTCCGCTGTCTGCTCGCTCCTGGCCCTCGAGGAAGCACCGAATGTGAGCAGTTTAGCAGATTCACGTTTGTGAAAGAGGACTACTGTTCCATGCTTTCACATCAGAATTGTGTGCGGGAACCATGTTGATGCCTATAGATGAGGTTTCCGGTCTCCAGATATTTCATAATACTAGGGCATAACACGTGTTCAGGGTTAACGCCATCTAAACACAGAAATTCAAACACAAAGTGATAGCAGCCTCACATGATTGTGTTGTAAGGTGGCTATAATTTCGCACCTTACAAGCATTCATCCACATACTTTACCGTGGACTACAATCACAATTAGGTACCATTTGATAGGTTGTACATCGTGTATATGAATGTTTAAAGGAGACTGAAATTGTCAGGTACGCCTTGTAAATAATGGTTAACGCTTGTTGGATGTAAGGTGACGGATTGTCTTTATTATAAGAACGGCGTAATGAATGATTGCCTATACTAGTAGAGGTTGAGACGCTAGTGGAGATGGAACGACAGGCAGAGCTTAAGCTCAGGGTGTAAGGCTCGCACAGGTGTTTGGCCTGCTTAAAAACAGCAAGTATCTAGACGGACTTCGTGACACCTGAGCTCTGGAACACAATAGGGCGGCCGCCTGCTATTGTAGCAGGACCCGAAAGATAACCGGGAACTCTGCAAATGTTGGATGCAGGTGAGAGGAATGAAGAAGCGTAACCTCGGAAACCAAGGAAGCTGGGCTATTTCCAAGGACTTTTACTCAGAAGCGTACCATTGTACGAGTATAGGTTTTTTCTAGCAAACTTTCCGCGCTGGACGACAAACGACTAAACTATCGTTGGCCGGCGTTCTGAAGAGTCTGTAGACAGGGAGAATATTCCATGTTTTCGGGAATATGATTCGTTTTCGGAGTTACGAGGTTGGGGAGCCGAGCCTTGCTGGGAAGCCAGAGATGGAGAGACGAAGTCTTCCGTTTTTGACCGCCCGGTGTGACGGTCGCTCGGTATCAGCTTTTGTTGGTACAGACCAAATTGCTGTCTTTGCTCTCAGTAGAGTTTATAGTTGGAACAGTTAGGCACTGTACTGTTGCGAACCTATACGATTCGGGACTTCACCTCGGGGTTGGAAGTCGTCTTTGAGTAAGCAGCGTTCAGTAATTGAGAGCAATTCTTCTGCCTTTACTTACGTTGAGACGTTTCTGAACTGCGTCCTTGTGGCTAGGAGTTCGAGTTCCACTTCTGCACAACACAGGGAGGCGAAGACAGTAGTAGAGTATATTAGTCAGAGGACTGCCTTCTGCCGTCCTAGTATTTGAAAGAATTCTATTTCGTGGCTGGAGTTCTTCCATCGACGCAGACGTGTACGAGAACCAGCACGCCGACGCACCAGATCCACTACATACGGTGATATCGCTAATTGCTTCGGCTCATTAGGGGCTATAAAGGCTAAGCAACTGTGATCACGTTAGTTTATTTCCACTGAGGTTCCACACCACTTTAGGTCATTTTGAAAATAGTGTCTTCTAGTGTTTGGTATGTAGATGATGTCAGTTATTTCGAATTATTTATGTTAGATCAAGTGGCCATAAGAAGGGGCCGAGTGGGCAATTGCTATGCAATTTTAGTTAGGAAATGTAGAGAATTGTAGTTAAAGGGATGATTTTAATCTATAGTAAAATATATTGAGCAACAACGTTTATCATTTAGTAGAATTAGTTGCCTTCCTCATTCATTTGCGTTTGGATTGTAATTTATATCTTAAAGAGAATTAAGAGATCGTAAGATCTGCTTCAAGGGGTAGTCACACAGGGACGTATCATCATTTTAGCGTTTATTATTTTCCGTTGCGCACATTCAGTTTACATCCACCTGGAGTAGCATCTAGGAGTGTTAGCAAATAATATCATAATAAAAGCAAACGACCGTAATAGCAGTAATTAATAAAATGCTCCATTTTTATTGATTTGTATTTTTATATGCCACACATCCTAACACGTTTCCGATTAAGGCATCATCGAAATCAGATGTATGGGACACCGGGAATAGCATAACTTTAGATGTATGAATACGTACTATACTACTACGGCACGTGCTCAGACACCATCAGTTGTTCTCTAAATGATTTCAACAAAGTTCCTACCTTCAGAATTGCGATTTTTTCTGTCATTTCGCTTCATTTATAGTCAATGAACTTGTTAAATCAGTAGTTAATGGGGGAGGAGAAATATTATTGAGATAAACACCATTCAAGAATTCAAGATATTCCCTGAACCGAGTGTCCAAAGTACCGATTTTTAAATGAGCCTGGAAGCTATTCCAGTTACAATTTATAATGAACAGTTGAAGAAGTTCTTGTTTGAGTGTTATGTCACTGTAGGCACAAATAAACTTAGTTGTTTCTATGAAATCAAAAGTGTTCGGTTTTGTCTGGGTAGTCTTGTACTTTTGAAATTATTATCCTGAGCCTAATCGTCTTTACTATGCAGGGACACCGCAAAGAACCTGCAGAGTTTTAGTGGAGACTTGTCTTGGCGGTCAATTTGCTGTAGGCCTCAAATCAGTGGTGTGACTCACCAAGTTTAACCATGTCTCTCTGGTCAAAGTAAATGTACTTACTAATGTTAACATAATTTAATTTTTTTTTTCTAAAAGTCACGTTAGAAAACACACCGAGAACTGTTAAGTGGATCTCCTTGTTGTGCATCCATTTCCAGTCTACATGGTGATCATCGTGTGGATCGAAAAAGTTCACTTAGCAGCTTTCGGCTCCTTTCCTACCATGATAGTAATAAATACGCTGCAGCTATTGAAAATTTTTACTATGTATAATGAAATTATAGACTGTAGACATTTCGTGGGCAAACACAGCACGGGACGAAGCTACCAAGAATGTCGTTTTTCCGTATCAGAAAGAAAAAGAGAGATTGACTGAAATAAAATTAATCCAGAAAATTCGATTACAGTTTCATGTTGCATGAGATGACGAGTTTATTGGTGCCAAGCACGGTCCTATCAGTTGTGTAATTAAAAAGCTTTCAAATTAAATCAATCAGTTGGAGTATCAAAATTAATTATCTCTCATCAGCAAACACCAGCAATGTCCTAACGGCGTGCTGAACCATCGAGTGGATGGGGGCGAAACATTTTTCTCGTTCAACATTCAATGAACATTAAACTCCTTGAAGGCGGAGAGACTTACTTTTTTAATTTAGAGCAGTTACGTTCAAATTTTACCAATGGAATCGTCGGTATCCCTCGGTAGCGGCAATACCTCTCGTCCACGTGTTCGAAGACCCTGCACCCATATAGCATATACAACCTGGACTTAAGACGACCGAGCCACACCGCCGTTCTGAGGCGATAGGAACCGTTAGAGCCTCGTCCCGGGTAATGATGGCTGCAGGCAACTCTTCACCTCCCACGGAAGCATACCTCAGGCGGCACCCGAGAAACAAAAGTTTGAAGAGATTTTCTCCGGCCCCAGTCGTATGCACTCACTTAAAGGTGTTACGTGCGTAGCTCAGGAGCAGCTGCAATGTGGAAGTCACTGCACTCTTAGAAGACAGTTGTTACTTGACATGTTCAAAGTGGACATACACAGTCTGTAACTGTTTACATTTATTGGATTAAGAAAGAATGCTTAACGTCTAAGTATCACAACCTACACTACTGACCATTAAAATTGCTACACCACGAAGTGGACGTGCTACAGACGCGAAATTTAACCGACAGGAAGAAGATGCTGTGATATGCACCTACAACGTGCTGACATGAGGAAAGTCTCCAACCGATTTCTCATACACAAACAGCAGATGACCGGTGTTTCCTTGTAAAACGCTGTTGTGATGCCTCCTGTAAGGAGAAGAAATGCGTACCACCACGTTTCCGACTTTGATAAAGGTCGGATTGTAGCCTATCGCGATTGCGATTTAACGTATCGCGACATTGGTGCTCGCGTTGATCGAGAACCAATGACTGTTAGCAGAATATGGAATCAGTGGATTTAGGAAGGTAATACCGAACGCCGTGCTGCGTCCCAACGGCCTCGTATCACTAGCACTCGAGATAACAGGTATCTTATCCGTATGGCTGTAACGGATCGTGCAGCCACGTCTCGATCCCTGGGTCAGCAGTTAGGGACGTTTACAAGACAACAACCATTTGCACGAACAGTTCGACGACGTTTGCAGCAGCATGGACTATCAGCTCGGAGACCATGGCTGCGGTTACCTTGATGCTGCATCACAGACTGGAGCGCCTACGATGGTGTACTCAACGACGTTCCTGGGTACAAGAATGGCAAAACGTCATTTTTTTCGGATGAATCCAAGTTCTGTTTACAGCAGTATGATGGTCACATCCGTGTTTGGCGACATCACGGTGAACGCACATTGTGAGCGTGAATTCGTCATCGCCATACTGGCGTATCACCTGGCGTGATGGTATGGGGTGCCATTGGCTACACGTCTCGGTCACCTCTTGTTCGCATTGACGGCAATTTGAACAGTGGACGTTACATTTAAGATGTGTTGCGATCCGTAGGACTAACCCTCATTCGAGCCCTGCAAAACCCTACATTTCAGCAGGATAATGCACGACGGCATGTTGCACGTTCTGTATGGGCCTTTCTGGATACAGAAAATGTTCGACGGCTGCCCTGGCCAGCACATTCTCCAGATCTCTCACCAACTGAAAACGTCTGGTCATTGGTAGCCGAGCAGCTGGCTCGTCACAATACGCCAGTCACTACTCTTGATGAACTGTGGTATCGTGTTGAAGTTGATAGTGTACGTTCCACCAGTTCAAGTCTTCCTCTCTTCCACTAAAAAGAAAAGTTTGCCAGCAATCTTGTTACCTGTGATATCAGCGTTAATTTGTTCAAAATAACCACTGCTCAATAGAAAAAGTTGAAGAAAATACATTACGGGGCATCGCTGTTACATACGCCTTAAAAGTGGGAATATTAATTTGCATGCTACACCGTGCCAATTTTTGGTATAAACGTGTCGACGTACAACAGCAATCATGAGATTAAAACTTATCTGAAGATGACTGCCGAAACACCACTACAAGAAGTCGTCGGCGTATGGCTGCAATGTTCTACAACGTTGCATATTCCAAAACGTTGCGCTGTGATCTATGTGATTCTGCTTAAATCTGGTGACTAGAGTACAAAATAATATTCAATCAGTCCTGGGATGTGCTAATACATGTACTTAGAAGATGAAAAGCGGTTCGTGACTGAATTTTCGATAAATGGAGAGAGATGCCAATACTGGAATCACATCTGCCAAGCACAGATAAAAAATTCAGTTAATAGTATATATTTTGGTTAACCTACTCATGAGCAATATCGTGCAGCATTTTGTATTTTTGTCACCGCATTTCATTCATTACTTAACAGTGCAGTACATTACATCGCATCACATCAACAGCATCATCCGTCCTCCAGTGAATATACCGTAGGTAGTAATTTCAAACTAATGGAAGCCTGAAGGATCCCGTTCTCTTCAGTGGAGTAGCGTATCTTGTAAGCCAACCGTTTCTCTCTCTCTCTCTCTCTCTCTCTCTCTCTCGCTGAAGTGAACTGTCACGAGGCAGGACGCGCAATAGCTCCAGCTGACGCTGATGGAACGTCGCCGTCCGTTGTGGACAATTCCGTCCCCTTCAGGTGACGTGGCCGACTGTTATTTTGCGTCCGCACTAGCGACAGCAAACAGAGACTCGTAGAACTGCGCACGCTATCGGAAGATGCGTCCATCGGACACGGGAATTTATGAGGTTCGCCCACGGCATGGAACACGAGTAAGCAAAATTCTCCTGACGAACGGCGCAAACAGGGCGTCACACCAGGCCGTTGTGTGTGTGTGTGTGTGTGTGTGTGTGTGTGTGCGTGTGCGTGCGTGTGCACCGAGAGGAGCAACAAGCCATTTCCGGTATTGTTTTTATGGAAACAAAACATTCCGCTATTAATCATTCAGAATACAATATTCCACGCAATGCGTTTGGGAAGTTAACACTTTGGGCGTAATTTCCTAAGGGAACCGACGCACCGTGCGAGCGCATCAGATCGGGGACCGAAACAGCGACGCGTAATGAAAATTCGCCACTGCTGGGTTCAATCCGCATGTTCGACACAAATAATAACATGCACCGACTGAGTCGCAATCATATCTAGGTGTAAACATACTCCATTAGTAACGCAAAATCTAGTAGTTGCACAGGATTTCAAAGTAGATCAGTGGCGTAAGCGTAATTCTCCCTTCCTTGCCATTTCCGTCGGAATGCCTTATTATTCATACATGTGGGCGCGAAGGGAATTTTTTTTGCCGTAGCACTTACGGAGATTTATTGACTCATTCTCGAATGGGATCACTGATAACCGTAAGAAGTAGCATCTAACTAGCGTGTTGTTAAGACATCCTTAACGCCGCTAATAGGCTCTGTTCCAGTTCCGAAGACCGCCTATTTAGATGTCGAAAACCTATATCTATCGGGTTATAAAATATTCATTATATGACTCACAGACGGTGACTATGTGATCAAAAGTATGGGACACCTGGATGAAAATGACTTACAAGTTCGTCGCACCCTCCATCCGTAATTCTGGAATTCACTATGGTTTTGGCCCAACCTTAGCCTTGATGACAGCTTCCACTCTCGCAGACATATTTTCAATCAGGTGCTGGAAGGTTTATTAAGGAATGGCAGTCCATTCTTCACGGAATGCTGCACTGAAGAGAGATATCGATGGCGGTCGGGGAGGCCTGGCACGAAGTCGGCGCTCCAAAGGTGTTCTATAGGATTCACGTCAGGACTCTGTGCAGGCCAGTCCATTACAGGGATGTTATTTTCGTGTAAACACTCCGCCATAGGCCGTGCATTATGAACAGGTGCTCAATCGTGTTGAAAGATGCCATCCCCGAATTGCTCCTCAACAGTGGGAAGAAGAAGGTGCTTAAAACATAGATGTAGGCGTGTGCTGTGATAGTGCCACGCAAAACAACATGGGGTTAAAGGTCGTCCGTGAAAAACACGACCACACCATAACACCACCGCCTCCGAATTTTACTGTTGGCACTACACACGGTGGCCGATGACGTTGACCGGACATTCGCTATACCCAGACCTTGCCGTCGGAGGGCCACATTGTGTACCGTGATTCGTCACTCCACACAACTTTTTTCCACTACTCAACCGTCCAATTTTTACACTCCTTACATCAAGCAAGACGTCGTTTGGCATTTACCGGTGTGATGTGTGGCTTACGAGCACACGCTCGACCATGAAATCCAAGTTTTCTCACCTCCCACTTAACTGTCATGGATCCTGATGCAGTTTGGAATTCCTGTTTAATGGTTTGGATAGATGTCTGTTTAGTACATATTACGATCCTCTTCAACTGTCGGCGGTCTCTGTCAGTCAACAGAGGAGTTCGGCCTGAACGCTTTAGTGCTGCACCTGTCCCTTCACGTTTCCACTTCACTATCACATCGGAAACAGTGGACCTAGGGATGTTTGGGAGTGTGGAAATCTAGCATATAGACGTACGACCAAGTGACACCGAATCACCTGACCATGTTCGAAGTCCGTGAGTTTCGCGGAGCGCTCCATTGTGCCCTCTCGTTTTGATCAAGTTATATATAGAGGGGTGGGGAGAAAGAGAGAGAGAGTGAGACAGAGAGAGAGAGAGAGAGAGAGAGAGAGAGAGAGAGAGAGAGAGAGGGAGAGAGAATATACCGTCTGGCAAACCCGGCACTGCCCATATATTCATTTTGCCAGTTTTCTATTAGGAAAGAAACCTTATACACTCCTGGAAATTGAAATAAGAACACCGTGAATTCATTGTCCCAGGAACGGGAAACTTTATTGACACATTCCTGGGGTCAGATACATCACATGATCACATTGACAGAACCACAGGCACATAGACACAGGCAACAGAGCATGCACAATGTCGGCACTAGTACAGTGTATATCCACCTTTCGCAGCAATGCAGGCTGCTATTCTCCCATGGAGACGATCGTAGAGATGCTGGATGTAGTCCTGTGGAACGGCTTGCCATGCCATTTCCACCTGCCGCCTCAGTTGGACCAGCGTTCGTGCTGGACGTGCAGACCGCGTGAGACGACGCTTCATCCAGTCCCAAACATGCTCAATGGGGGACAGATCCGGAGATCTTGCTGGCCAGGGTAGTTGACTTACACCTTCTAGAGCACGTTGGGTGGCACGGGATACATACGGACGTGCATCGTCCTGTTGGAACAGCAAGTTCCCTTGCCGGTCTAGGAATGGTAGAACGATGGGTTCGATGACGGTTTGGATGTACCGTGCACTATTCAGTGTACCCTCGACGATCACCAGAGGTGTACGGCCAGTGTAGGAGATCATTCCCCACACTATGATGCCGGGTGTTGGCCCTGTGTGCCTCTGTCGTATGCAGTCCTGATTGTGGCGCTCACCTGCACGGCGCCAAACACGCTTACGACCATCATTGGCACCAAGGCCGAAGAGACTCTCATCGCTGAAGACGACACGTCTCCATTCGTCCCTCCATTCACGCCTGTCGCGACACCACTGGAGGCGGGCTGCACGATGTTGGGGCGTGAGCGGAAGACGGCCTAACGGTGTGCGGGACCGTAGCCCAGCTACATGGAGACGATTGCGAATGGTCCTCGCCGATACCCCAGGAGCAACAGTGTCCCTAATTTGCTGGGAAGTGGCGGTGCGGTCCCTTACGGCACTGCGTAGAATCCTACGGTCTTGGCGTGCATACGTGCGTCGCTGCGGTCCGGTCCCAGGTCGACGGGCACGTGCACCTTCCGCCGACCACTGGCGACAACATCGATGTACTGTGGAGACCTCACGCCCCACGTGTTGAGCAATTCGGCGGTACGTCCACCCGGCCTCCCGCATGCCCACTATACGCCCTCGCTCAAAGTCCGTCAACTGCACATACGGTTCACGTCCACACTGTCGCGGAAGGCTACCAGTGTTAAAGACTGCGATGGAGCTCCGTATGCCACGGCAAACTGGCTGACACTGACGGCGGCGATGCACAAATGCTGCGCAGCTGGCTCCATTCGACGGCCAATACCGCGGTTCCTGGTGTGTCCGCTGTGCCGTGCGTGTGATCATTGCTTGTACAGCCCTCTCGCAGTGTCCGGAGCAAGTATGGTGGGTCTGACACACCGGTGTCAATGTGTTCTTTTTTCCATTTCCAGGAGTGTATGTATGGATATATGGAGTGCTGGAATTACTGTCACTTGTGTTGCCAATGGGCAGCCCACTACCTGCGTGCGTCTCTCTGCTGAGGCATCAAGAGAAGCCGCAATAATAATAGCATGCTGTCAATCCGCGGTGCCAAAGACGCGGTCACACTGCGCGCAAGGACACTTGTCACGCTGCCAACAAGTCTATTTTCTGACTCGAGGTGACGTGGATCCACGACCCTAGACAAACCGAGTGGACGATACGAGTAATCCTACTAGTGGCTGATATCCCGCAGGATGTTTGGATATGGCCCCCTGAACCCAACATATTCGCATGCCAGTCGTGACAGCCCAACCGAGATCAGCCGCAGTATCGCTAAACGCTAGACCACAATCTGTTTCCTGCTGTTGTCTCATCCTTGCATTTGCTGGTTGGCATTTTTTAAAATAGGCATAACACGTTCCTGTCACAAACTTTAAAAATTAAAATGTTATTTGTGGTGTACCCTTACGTACAAGCACCGACAGCTTTACTCGTACTTATTTTGCGCGGTCGCACTGAAATTCTATTTATGCACATTGAAGCATGTAGTACACTTCGCCATTCTGACGTTTGTTGCACGCCGCGTTCAGGGTCTGGCGATTTTAATGGCGAGTTGAAATATTAAAGTCCGCAGCTCGTGGTCGTGAGTTAGCGTTCTCGCTTCCCACGGTCGGGTTCCCGGGTTCGATTCCCGGCGGGGTCAGGAATTTTCTCTGCCTTAAGATGACTCGGTGTTGTGTGCGGTCCTTATGTTAGTTAGGTTGAAGTAGTTCTAAGTTCTAGGGGACTGATGACCGTAGATGTTAAGTCCCATAGTGCTCAGAGCCATTTGAACCATTTTTTGTTGTTGAAATATTAAAGGTTTATTAACCATTCACGTTGAAAGGTCCCCTTAGAAAAATTATACAAGACTGTGGTTAAACTGACACACAACGCAATCTGACTTTCAAAAATCCCTACAAGAGAATGTCCCTGACTAACATTATTTTATATGTTTTAGAAATCACTTACCTCACCAAAAATATTCGTTACTCGAACTACTGCAATACAGCCAGCGCCACTAATGCCAACTAAATAAAAGATTCAAACTACGGAAGTCACTAACTAATGATAGCCACAGTTAGCAAATGAAATATTTTAATAGAGAACAAACAATGTATTTACCTTAATAGTCATAATATATATATATATCAGTTCATGACATCCATTCTTACAAATTTCAAAACTCCGCCATCTCTCTCCCCACGTCCACCACTGCTTGCGGCTCACCTCCAACTGCGCAACGCTACGCGCTGTTAGCATCCAGCTGCCGCTGCCCGCCGCCGCCGCCGCCGCGCACATTGTGGAGGGTTGAACCCTCTGCTGTGATCGAAGTTCTAGCGCCCTTAAGGCGCTTCTCCTTCTGGTATGATTTTTGTTTTGAGATGGGATGTCGTGATGTGTCGGTATTGCTTGACTTTTGTACTTGTGTTTTTTTTTTTTTTTTTAAAAAAAAAAAGAAGACAGGACAGAGAAATGGACAGTAGAAGAGTGGCGGAAAAGGAACGGCCCGTTGACAAGCCGGGAATATTATATTAAATTATAGAATAAAGGATAGAAGGAGGAATAGTTAGAGTGAGTGAAATGGAAAGGCCATTATCCTGGCCGCCTCTTCATATTGGTGGCAGACAGACTTGAAGTGATGGTTTGGGGGGGGGGGGGGGAAGAAAAAGTAGTCAGAGAGTGACAGTTTGAGAAGTGGAAAGAGGAAGGGCCTGCCGTGATTAGGCCAACATTACGGGGCAGAGTGGGTGGAAGGGGGGGGGGGGGGGTGGCGTGCTTGTGAGGGTGAATGACATGACATGTTGGTGGATGATCGAAGATGTGAGAAAGAGTAGTTGACATGAGATGAGGTGGCTTATGCATGCGAGTTCATGGGGGGCGGAAAAGAAGGTCAGGCCATCGAGTGGTGGCTAGACGGTGAACACGGGTACCCAGGGAGAGGATTAAGGGATTAGGAGAGTGACGGGTTTGTTGGTAGGAGGAATTGGCTGCAGATAGGATGCGGGTGCGAAGGAGCGGCACGTCGGCCAGGTTGTGGAGCTCTTGGGTTGAGCTGCCGCTGCCCAACACTACAATGGCAGACAACAATGCAAACCAGCCACAGACTGCACACAGCTCAGCCAGTGATTTTTGATACAGAGCGCTACGTGGCGTTACCAATAAGAAAAGCTAAACAGCCTACTTACAACGTGGTCTTGAGAAATGTGCATTTGCCTTCTGCAGAAGGAAAGTAGACTAGTAGAATCACATTCGGCTTCCATCACTATTCTTGTATGTGCCGTATTAAACTTCT
Source organism: Schistocerca gregaria (assembly GCF_023897955.1). NCBI lineage: Eukaryota > Metazoa > Arthropoda > Insecta > Orthoptera > Acrididae > Schistocerca > Schistocerca gregaria. Next base: position 648,018,521 of record NC_064920.1, read on the forward strand.
GCTGGATCCACTGCCACGAGTATTTTGTTTTAAAAGTTTTACTATAGAGTCCTACAGTACTGGGCTACTACTTTCAATTTTGTATTTTACTGCTGATATTTGTGACTGGCATGCACATTCCTCAATTTACGGGAATGCAGACAGAAGACTTTTTCTGCAACCGCTCTTACTTCGTCAGGAGCGCACCCTGCCATTTTCGAAACAGATCTACAGTTTTGCCTTGACAATGGCAAAGTGTGCTTCTGTCGATATATCGGCGGTCGTCGACTATGTCACGCGGCTACATTCCCATAAGTTGTTTGAACACCGTGTACTCCGAGAGAAACTCACGTCTCACAAGTACATTATACTAGCTTGTGGCTCGAGGAGGATGAAACAAAGGTAGGCTAAAGAAACAGAAAGTTGTTTTTACAAGTGTTCGACAGAAACCTTGTGATTGACGTTTCGGCACTCAGGAAGTATTTGGATAGCATTGCGGGTGCCGCTGCGTTCCGTGCGACGGGGATTCACGGCCCACTCGGAGACCGTTGACAGACCGACGCCGGCCGCTCGCACGAGGACCGCCCCCACGCCGTGTAAACAGGGCCGCCCCCAGTGCTTGGGAGACAGTCACTGGCGCCGCCTGGGAAACAACAAGTGCGTCTGTTTGTGGAGGCTGGGGGTGAGTGAGGGGGTGGGGAGGGCCCTCAGAGCCACGCTGACTCTCGCCCTCCTTCTGTGTCCACAATGGGCGAGCCTGTCGCCGGCTGCGGAATGCGCCGGGCGTTCTGCCTCAGTCCACACCAGTCGTGGACAGCACTGTCATATCCGACCCCAGGGCTGCCTCAGCTTTCTTATGTGAAGAAGGAAAGGCGATAAAACTGACAAAATTTAGCAAAGTGACTGAAAGAAACTACCTTTATTTAAGACTATTTTAGCGGCCACTGCTGGCTCACGTAGGCTGAATGGTCTGCACAGATTTTTTTGTTATTCTTTAAACGAATTTCTATGTTGTTCACAAATGGCAACACTTTCTAAACTTCAAACGCTAATTGAGGTCATATCAGAATGGTCTTTACCGAATGTGCCTAAAAAGCGATTCTCGAAGCTGCAGTCCAAGCTTTTCGTTAACCACGCCTTTTGTATATATTTTTTATGAAAGCCAAGATCACTTGAATTTAAGTCTTTCATTTCAATTACTAATTTCGACAGACTCGAACTGTCATCTTAAGACTGGCATTACACTTTGCGCGTATGTTCACATACATGTGCTGTCGACATTTTGAGAACAAAGTAGAAATGTTTTTAAAATTTTCACTTGGTTTGTGAGTTATAAAACAGAATGCTCCCAGATGGATTTTCAAATTAATAAAACGTAAAATTGCAACATCCATAGCACCAATAGAATTAAAACTACACATGTCGACCCCCTAATGCGTTCTTGTAGTGTATTTCCACAGAAACTGACACATACAGTATTTCTGAAAGAAGAATTTTCATAGTTCTAGCTTTAAATATTTTAATATAACGAAACATTTTCTTATAAATATACATCACCTATTCCACACTCCCAGATGTTGAATTTTCAAAAGCAGTGAAATATCTGTTTTGTTCTATTTCTAACAGAGAATCCAAACACAAATTTTCATAGATTTAACTTTGTAAATGCTTTCGTAATGAAATGATTTCATAAAAATTTCCAACGACTATTTCCCTCTCTCTCCCCCCCCCCCCCCCCCCCCCTTCGATAATCAGTCTTCTGACTGGTTTGATGCTGCCTTTTACGAATTCCTTTCCGTTTCCAAACTCTTCACCTCACAGTTGCACTTGCAACCTACGTCCTCAATTATTTGATGGATGTTTTCCAGTGTCAGTCTTCCTCTACAACTTTTACCTTCTACAGCTTCCTCTAGTACCATGAAAGTTATTCCGTTGTGCCTGAACAGATGTCCTAGCATCCTTTCCTTTTTCTTCTTCTTCTTAGTGTTTTCTTTATAATCCTTTCCGTGCCGATTCTGCGGATAACCTCCTCATTCCGTATTTCGCTTAGAGGGTTGCATTTCCAAAATTACTTAAACCCGTATCTTTTTCTATTTTCAACCAAGATGTCAAATACCAATTTTCATAGATGTAACTCTAAAAACGCTTTAGTTGTCCTCCAATGATGATGTATTAAAAAGGACACTTTCATCAATTATTTCAACACCATAGTGGTTAATCTTCAAAAATTCTGGAGCATATTTATTTATTTCTGACGAGGAACCAAACACACATTTTCCTAAGTCTAGTACCGATGACGAATATAACGCATTGTTGTTGTTGTTGTTGTCTTCAGTCCTGAGACTGGTTTGATGCAGCTCTCCATGCTACTCTATCCTGTGCAAGCTGCTTCATCTCCCAGTACCTATTGCAACCTACATCCTTCTGAATCTGCTTAGTGTACTCATCTCTCGGTCTCCCTCTACGATTTTTACCCTCCACGCTGCCCTCCAACGCTAAATTTGTGATCCCTTGATGCCTCAAAACATGTCCTACCAACCGATCCCTTCTTCTAGTCAAGTTGTGCCATAAACTTCTCTTCTCCCCAATCCTATTCAATACCTCCTCATTAGTTACGTGATCTATCCACCTTATCTTCAGTATTCTTCTGTAGCACCACATTTCGAAAGCTTCTATTCTCTTCTTGTCCAAACTAGTTATCGTCCATGTTTCACTTCCATACATGGCTACACTCCAAACAAATACTTTCAGAAACGACTTCCTGATACATAAATCTATATTCGATGTTAACAAATTTCTCTTCTTCAGAAACGCTTTCCTTGCCATTGCCAGTCTACATTTTATATCCTCTCTACTTCGACCATCATCAGTTATTTTACTTCCTAAATAGCAAAACTCCTTTACTACTTTAAGTGTCTCATTTCCTAATCTAATTCCCTCAGCATCACCCGATTTAATTTGACTACATTCCATTATCCTCGTTTTGCTTTTGTTAATGTTCATCTTATATCCTCCTTTCAAGACACTGTCCATTCCGTTCAACTGCTCTTCCAAGTCCTTTGCCGTCTCTGACAGAATTACAATGTCATCGGCGAACCTCAAAGTTTTTACTTCGTCTCCATGAATTTTAATACCTACTCCAAATTTTTCTTTTGTTTCCTTTACTGCTTGCTCAATATACAGATTGAATAACATCGGGGAGAGGCTACAACCCTGTCTCACTCCTTTCCCAACCACTGCTTCCCTTTCATGCCCCTCGACTCTTATGACTGCCATCTGGTTTCTGTACAAATTATAAATAGCCTTTTGCTCCCTGTATTTTACCCCTGCCACCTTTAGAATTTGAAAAAGAGTATTCCAGTCAACATTGTCAAAAGCTTTCTCTAAGTCTACAAATGCTAGAAACGTAGGTTTGCCTTTTCTTAATCTTTCTTCTAAGGTAAGTCGTAAGGTCAGTATTGCCTCACGTGTTCCAACATTTCGACGGAATCCAAACTGATCCTCCCCGAGGTCTGCATCTACCAGTTTTTCCATTCGTCTGTAAAGAATTCGCGTTAGTATTTTGCAGCCGTGGCTTATTAAACTGATAGTTCGGTAATTTTCACATCTGTCAGCACCTGCTTTCTTTGGGATTGGAATTATTATATTCTTCTTGAAGTCTGAGGGTATTTCGCCTGTCTCATACATCTTGCTCACCAGCTGGTAGAGTTTTGTCATGACTGGCTCTCCCAAGGCCGTCAGTAGTTCTAATGGAATGTTGTCTACTCCGGGGGCCTTGTTTCGACTCAGGTCTTTCAGTGCTCTGTCAAACTCTTCACGCAGTATCGTATCTCCCATTTCGTCTTCATCTACATCCTCTTCTATTTCCATAATATTGTCCTCAAGTACATCGCCCTTGTATAAACCTTCTATATACTCCTTCCACCTTTCTGCCTTCCCTTCTTTGCTTAGAACTGGGCTGCCATCTGAGCTCTTGATATTCATACACGTGGTTCTCTTCTCTCCAAAGGTCTCTTTAATTTTCCTGTAGGCCGTATCTATCTTACCCCTAGTGAGATAAGCTTCTACATCCTTACATTTGTCCTCTAGCCATCCCTGTTTAGCCATTTTGCACTTCCTGTCGATCTCATTTTTGAGACGTTTGTATTCCTTTTTGCCTGCTTCATTTACTGCATTTTTATATTTTCTCCTTTCATCAATTAAATTCAATATTTCTTCTGTTACCCAAGGATTTCTAGCAGCCCTCGTCTTTGTACCTACTTTATCCTCTGCTGCCTTCACTACTACATCCCTCAGAGCTACCCATTCTTCTTCTACTGTATTTCTTTCCCCTATTCCTGTCAATTGTTCCCTTATGCTCTCTCTGAAACTCTGTACAACCTCTGGTTCTTTCAGTTTATCCAGGTCCCATCTCCTTAATTTCTCATATTTTTGCAGTTTCTTCAGTTTTAATCTACAGGTCATAACCAATAGATTGTGGTCAGAGTCCACATCTGCCCCTGGAAATGTCTTACAACTTAAAACCTGGTTCCTAAATCTCTGTCTTACCATTATATAATCTATCTGATACCTTTTAGTATCTCCAGGGTTCTTCCACGTATACAACCTTCTTTCATGATTCTTAAACCAAGTGTTAGCTATGATTAAGTTGTGCTCTGTGCAAAATTCTACTAGGCGGCTTCCTCTTTCATTTCTTAGCCCCAGTCCATATTCACCTACTATGTTTCCTTCTCTCCCTTTTCCTACTGCCGAATTCCAGTCACCCATTACTATTAAATTTTCGTCTCCCTTCACTATCTGAATAATTTCTTTTATTTCATCGTACATTTCTTCAACTTCTTCATCATCTGCAGAGCTAGTTGGCATATAAACTTGTACTACTGTAGTAGGTGTGGGCTTCGTATCTATCTTGGCCACAATAATGCGTTCACTATGCTGTTTGTAGTAGCTTACCCGCATTCCTATTTTCCTATTCATTATTAAACCTACTCCTGCATTACCCCTATTTGATTTTGTGTTTATAACCCTGTAGTCACCTGACCAGAAGTCTTGTTCCTCCTGCCACCGAACTTCACTAATTCCCACTATATCTAACTTTAACCTATCCATTTCCCTTTTTAAATTTTCTAACCTACCTGCCCGATTAAGGGATCTGACATTCCACGCTCCGATCCGTAGAACGCCAGTTTTCTTTCTCCTGATAACGACATCCTCCTGAGTAGTCCCCGCCCGGAGATCCGAATGGGGGACTATTTTACCTCCGGAATATTTTACCCAAGAGGATGCCATCATCATTTAATCATACAGTAAAGCTGCATGTCCTCGGGAAAAATTACGGCTGTAGTTTCCCCTTGCTTTCAGCCGTTCGCAGTACCAGCACAGCAAGGCCGTTTTAGTTAATGTTGCAAGGCCAGATCAGTCAATCATCCAGACTGTTGCCCCTGCAACTACTGAAAAGGCTGCTGCCCCTCTTCAGGAACCACACGTTTGTCTGGCCTCTCAACAGATACCCCTCCGTTGTGGTTGCACCTACGGTACGGCCATCTGTATCGCTGAGGCACGCAAGCCTCCCCACCAACGGCAAGGTCCATGGTTCATGGGGGGAGGCATTACTTAACACATTTCTTATTCTCTTTTTAGCTGCTTGCCATTAGCAATTTTTAAACAGGGTACAAGCAGTAAAAGGGATCGTAGCTGACTCGCTATTGCGATATAATCTAGAACAGTTGGAATTATATCAAAATGTTAGAAGTACTCACAATCGAGCTACAGTATCCCATTACAAACAGTATTGTAAGGTGTTTTAAAGTGATATTAGGAAGGCAAAGAGTATGTGGTACGCAAATAGAATAGCTAATTCACAGAATAAAACTAAAACCAAGTGGTCAGCCGCGAAGAAAGTTTCTGGTCAGCAGCGCAAGGTCGACGACATAAAATCAGTTCATAGTAAAAATATTTCTATTACTAATGAGTCAGATATACAGGGTGACTCTAATTTAAGTTAAACTTTCAAAACGCTTTATAAATAAAACCACTAGTCAGAATGACGTCAAATTGCAGTGGAGTATTATCGGAGAAGGGGGAAGACGTATGACATAAGGAAAAAAATAGTGTGAAAATCGATCAGTAGATGACGCTGTGTATGTCAGAATACTTAAATGGAAACACCTGCATTGCGCTCGGCCCATCAGCCGAGAGCGCGATGTCAACGCGAGCAAATCGTGCAGCGTGCGAGCACGAGGGGGCCGATCAGCGCAGGCGCCGTGGGCCACTCCTCTTGTGACGACTGCGGCACTGCCAGATGGACATCGGAGGGAGACGACACAAGCTATGGAAATGTTTTATGAGAGTTCAGTGTCTCACTCTGGCGAATCTGTGCAACCGCCAGGTGCTGCGGCTACGACCGAACAACACGCCAAAGTGACACCAACAGCCGCTTCTACCGGTAAAACTGAGCGTTCGCGGAAGCCATCGGCGAGGCACAAAATTCAAACCTTCACGGACGAAGAAAACTCGTACCTTCTGCGCAGTAGCGTCCTTCATGACGAACCTAATGTGGAACAGGACAGGACAACACCGCTGTAAATCGATAAGGACATGGAATTGATGGACCAAGAACCACTGGAAAGAGACAACAACTTTGCAGAAACGGATGATTGCGTCCTAGAGCGACACAAACGGCACTATCAGAGAAACTAGAAATAAGACGCGACGCCTCAGAAACGACGAGCTGAGATGATTGAGATTACAAATAGGTTCACACCTATTACCCCGAGGGATGACAACAACGAAGACTCCGTGCAGACGCGGAACCTCGAACTAGAAACGTTGGAACAACGAGCCGCTGCTGCATCTGGCGCAGCAAAACAAAAACGTGTTCCACCAGTGACGATTTATTACACTGGCCAGTATGCGCTCCAACAACAACTCTCCGGAATTCTGTAGGCCATCTTCCAGAAGGATCGATTAAATATTGTGTCGAGTCCTTTGAGGATCAAACAAAGGCTGTGAAATTTTTTGAGACCTACGACTTATCACATTTCGCACATCAACCACTTAAGGTGGTGATCAAACGACTGCCTGCACAGGCCACAGAACGCCAACTCCAGGAAGCCTTAAGTGAAAAAGGATTCCCCCACGCCATGGTACATCAGTATAAAAAGGAGAGAAGACAAGTCGGTGGTGAATTAGTTAAGACTGCCAACGTACTGTGTCAGCCTTCCTAAAGCAAAAGACAACCATAAAATCTACGACATCCGGTATCTTCTCTACACGAGGGTGCGCATTGAAGATGATTTGTCCAAGGATGCGGCGACACAGTGCAAAAACTCTCAACGCTTCGAGCATACAGAAAATTATTGCCGGATGCCACCCAGTTGCGTAAAGTGCGCTGGAGACCATCGAATCAAAGACTGCAGTCTTCGCTGCACCTCCAAAGCGAAATGTGCTAACTGTGAAAAAGACTACTCCGCTTCATGGAGCGGCTGCGAAAAATACCAGGCACTCCTCCGTAAATATAAAGTCCAGCCGTAACAGCAGGCCAAGAGCCCAACGGTGAAGGTCGCTCAGCAATCGATAACGCCAACGGCGACTAGCAAGATGGACTGTGAGGCACCAGACCACAGCCATCCGGACAGCCCCAAATACCAGCCAACCTACAGAGGACTCCAACACGAAGGATTTCACGATCCTACGCAGACTTAAGGTCGCCTAGGAGAGGCCAGCCTGCAACATCTGCGTCCACTACAGGCACCCTAGGCGTCTTGACACCAGCCATATCGGACATCGCAGCCCTTCTCGTACAAATTCAACAAAAACTAACAGGAATCCTCACGCTGGTGGAGGGAATAATCAAGGCCTTTACCGCTCCTTAAGGAATGGAAAAAGCCTACACGACAAGAAACCTACGACTCTGCATTTGGAATGCCAATGGAGTAAGACGTAAGCAAACTGAACGGAACGGATTTGGCAGTTAGCACAGATTGGAAACAGTTATAATATCGGAAACGCACCTGACGGAGGTGGCTAGTTTCAAATTAGGCAACCGGGTTGGAAAACAAGGTGGCGGAACTGATGTGATCGTCAAAAACACGATACGACATCATCATCACTGTAAGCAACAGCGGTTACAATCTTCACGGCAATAAAAAACATAACGCTGGTGGCGGCGTATCTTATCCCTAAGAAACAGTTGGTGGCCAGAGGTCTTCATGCTGTCTTCGACCGATTCAATGAGGTATTGCTGGGAGGAGATCTTGAATCCAAACGTGGAGCTTGGCATTCAGGGAGGGCCAACCAAAATGGATACCTGCTCTACGAGCTAGAGAACAATCTTCAAGTCATCACCTATGGGCCACGGGAGCCAACACGCATCCCTGAGTTCGCCGTCCAGGAGGCTGACGTTGTTGATACAGCGATTTCTAAAAGTATTGCTGCAAATCTACAGCTCAAGACCACCCAGGACTGTCCTCTGATCATCTACCAGTTCTCGGACTTCTTGAGGGTGGCGGACTCCCATTACGGCATCCAAGCTTCAGAGCTGTTAATTGGACTCTCTTTGCAAACATACCTCAACAATAACGTTCGATCAACCCAAGTAGTCTCTACAATTCCGGAAATAGTCATCGCTTTGACAACTTTGACGGCTAAAATCCAATGGGAAACAAGACGTGCAGCGACTGATATCATTCGTCATGAACATCACTTTGAAACATTCCGTCCTCATCTCACCGACATCAAGCGTCGCCGGAATACTCACAGAAAACGATGGCTACGAGACAGATATACAGACGATAGACGGCTGATGCATCGTTTGTCCTGAGAGCTATGCCGCCGAGCTCAATAATGGCGGCAAGACCTCTGTGAAACAAAAATAGACCAAATGTTTCTCCAGACTAGGGAAGAATGGCGAGTTGTCAGGGCACTACGCCAACCAAGAACATCAAAGAGAACAATACGCAGCTCCGATGGCCTCATATACGACTCCCTTGGCCAAGCTGAATTGTATGCCGACATATATGAACACCACATGATAGCTCCGCCCCCACACGATGCAGAGGACGCAAGGGAAGAGACCGTATCCGACAACGAATCGTCGACTTCCACCGACTCACCACACAAAAGAGGCCTGTTCTTAGCGACGCCGCCCTTCCACTGATGTTATAAAATTCATCGGGAGGACGAACAATTCGGCGCCTGGCAGGGGCTCTGTGACAAATGCCGATAATAAGCATCCTCTGGGAAAGGTCATCGTTCTCTAAACTCGAGTTATCACAGCTACTTACTCAACGGCTACTTTCCTGCAGACTGGAAGATGGTGAAGACGATTCCTATTCCCAAAAGAGGAAAAACCCAACGTTGCAAGACAGCTACAACCCTATTAGTCTGTTGCCCACACTCGGCAAAATATTGGAACGGATGCTGCTACAGCGTCTCAAAGACTATCTGCTATCGGAGAAATTAATATCATCCACCACGAGCAGTTTGGCTTCCAGTCATGGTTATCGGCGGAGCTTCAGCTGTTTCGAATCACAGAGTCCGTACAACTCAACCTGAATATACGAAACTCCAAAATAGGAATTTTCCTAGATATCGAAAAGGCATGTACACGGGTGGGGCGTAACAAGCTTATAGTCAAACTAGCCCATCAAACCCATCTCCCCGACTGTTACATCAAGTTGATTGATAGCTTTATGCAGTACAGGCGTCTGTTTGTATAAACAGATGGAAGAAATCATCACTGAAAACTGTCCCCGCTGGCATCCCACACGGAGGCGGTGATACCGCTATGCTTGTTTAATTTGTATATTAAAAACATTCCCACCATTCGACACCTCACCGCCAGTTTGTACGCCGATGACACGGCTTTCCTAGCCTCTGGAAGGAACATCCAACAACTCGTCAACAGGATTTAGTTACAATTTATCGTCACCGAACAATGGGCAAAGAGCAGTAAAATAACACTAAACCCAACGAAATCTGCAGCAATACTATTTACGAAGAAACGGCCGGAACTTGCCATCAATGGAACGCCAGTACCCTGGACCACGACGACGAAATGCCAGGGAGAGATGCTGGATAACTTTTACCCAACACATAAGAGATAGGAAATTTAATACTATAAAGATGATCCAGGCCTCAAGCCGTTTTTTACGAGTAGAAATACTTTTATGGCACTTACGGTACAACTCTCCCTGCTGTGCAGCTCGACGTCTTGGGGAATAACACGTGACTCTAAGATACGCCGTTTGCAATCACTACAAAACAGGTGTTTGAAGTGGAGCCTAGGCGGCCCTAGGAAGGCCAGGAGGATAGAGATACACGAGCTGACTGGAGAAAAATACGTCGCTGAGAAGATAAAAGAGTAGTCAAGTCGTCTTTTTCACAAATTAGACGAGTATCGGGGAAATGTCCGTTAACTTGCGAATGTAGGCCAGGCCCTACCACGACACTGGAACAAATGCAAGGTGCCTCGAGCCTTTATTAGATCCCCCATAGGACCATCAAAGATGGTGTAATCTTCAGTTATTCGATGTTTTACATGTTAATAGTTACTGTCAATCACCTGTACGACAATCTAAGCATTCAAGGATCCACAGAGAGCCCAAGTCCCTTTGCAAGCGAATACACAATAAAGTGGATCTCTTTCCCCAGCCACTCCAGAAAAAGAAACCGCCAAAGATGATGAATCTTTGGACACAACATGGCAAAAAAGAAAAACTCGACCCATTGGAGTTGATATAAACACGCCAGGTACACAGATTTTCCTCCTTTAGCATCTGCGACGTTCGCCATGACTGTCTCAATGCAGGATCAGGTCAATTAAAAACCGATGTTATTAATGGTTTTATGTGGTTTTTGGCCTCACGACAATTAAAAACCGATTTTTCTCATCCGATCTGATAAGACCTTACGTAACTAACAGTATCACACCTGTACATCCATGCACACTGAGTAATATAGTTTTTTTAACGTCAAACGTACAGCTTAGGCATTATTGTATGATTCATTTGTCATCTACTAAACTGTGATGTTTACAGCGCCATCTATTGCTAAATTTTGTAACTATTTATTTTTCTTCTGCCATACGTTTTCCCCCTTCTCCTAAAATATTCCGTTGCAATTTGAATAGATTCTGGCCAGTCAGTGGTGTTATTTCTACAGAGGTTTGAAACTTAACTTTAATTATAATCACCCTTTATATGCAATATTTAACAATCACCCTTTAGAGCACTGCTGAGGAACAGAATAAAAACTTAACTTCTACAGGAAATCATATAACTCTCTTGGAAAATGCCTTTCTCAGACTGATGTCTGGAAACCTCGTCTGTGATACTGACAAGGGGACATTGAGTCAATAATTAAACCACTGAAGCCGAAGGACTCTCACGGATACGATGGAGTACCTAGCAGAATATTAATGTACTATGCTGCACATGTTAGTCCTGCGCTTAGCCATATTTGTAATTTTTCCTTTACGAACGGTCAGTTTATTGGATGATTAAACTACTCAGTAATAGAGCCGCTATACAGGGTGTCCCAGCTATCTTGTCTACCTAAATATCTTTGGAACAATAACAGATATTGGAAAACGACTTTCACCGGTATAAATGTATATATTTGGAAACATTCTAAAACGAAAGCATATATGTTTCTTAACACAAACTTATGTTTTTTTTTAATGGACCTCCTACATTTTTACTTCAGCAATCCATAGCATGACAACGCACATACACAATGGCCATCCTTTAGCTGATCACAGTTAGTATCCAATGGTAATGCTTTTGTTGCGCTTAAAATGTCACTGACACTTTAAGCTGACATTCTGTCACTAATTTTCACTCACTCTCTCTCTCTCTCTCTCTCTCTCTCTCTCTCTCTCTCTCTCTCTCACACACACACACACACACACACACACACACTCTTCTGCTCTTTTACCAGCTTATTCAATTCACCTGACAAAGCAGAAAAATTGTCTCATCGTGACTTGTTATAAGAAAATTAACTACATGAGAAAAGTGACATATTGGCAGCATGCCGACTCACAAGTTTCGCTTTGCTAAGTAGGGAAACATGAGTATAGTTTGTGACGAATATCATGGATTGGTGCTGCAACTGCCTACGAAGTTGTAGATGATCAAATATCATTCATTGTAGATAATGCAAACATTTTTATGCGGAATGATTCTGTGCAGTGGAAATCTTGACGGATTCTGTTAAGTTCACCGTACAAAGTGTTAGCCGTCCCCTTAAAACAAAAAATACACTCTTAGGTCACTTTAGATGGTGACCATTTGGCCCGCTATCGCTGATGCAACTCACGGCAGGAATATGGTAGCGCACTAAGACTGATCGCTGTAAAATCTGTCGGAAGGTCACAGATCGTTATCGTATTTATTTGGAAGCGTCCGTCTCCATATTTCACTGAAGTAACCCAGTTTGTTGGGGTAATGGTGTACCAGTCGCAGCAGATAACCCATTTCCAAAACAGTGGTCGTAAAAACAACTAAACCGACAGGACGTAAGAAGAGTGTCACTATTTGTCAGTGACAGTTGGATTCACGCATGAGAGGAATTGCTGCTGTCAGTGAATACATATCCATCTCAGTTTTCGTGCGAACACTGAGAAGGGAACAGCATGCTGTAGAGATTTGGAGTCGGCTGCGTGGCAGAAGGCCTTTGCCTATAGCGACTCCTTACGCTGCAGTTATTCAGTGGATCAAAAGACTCAGAAATTGAACAGTTCGTCTTGAGGCATTCCGACAAGTCCTGCTTTGTCCTGTCTGGCGCAAGGCGTCGAGTCCATCGACAGCCAAGGAGACATTTAATCCACGGTGAGTGGCGGCCCTAATCCAGTCTGGGGGTGGCAGTAGCAACAATGACATTTGTTGTACGGAAGACTACATGCTAAAGCCCAATGGGAAAATATTGCAAGTACACCGTTTCTGAGTTTACATACTAAGAGGGAGTTGGTGGAGTACGATGAACTTTGAAACTTGGAATAACTCAGTTTCATCCTGCCGCATAGTTAGAGTCTTCTTCTTCATCATCTTCTGCTCCCAAAAGGGATTAGAGCTCAGTGACCTGTTCCGGCTTCATAGGATTTATTCCCATCTTTTCTTTGGCCTTCCGATTGTCTCGTATTTACTCGTTGCTTCTAGTAGTCCTCTTTCCTCTTTCACTGATAGACCTTGATGGTCTTCTCATTCTTTATATTCCGTTATACCGATTATTCTACAAGTGTGCGTGCTGAAAAATAATGCTTCCTGATTTTTTTGGGAACACTCTTAAAGTTTTAAATAAAATAAAGGATATAAAGCTTCTGCACCTTTTTTCTTGAGTTCTTTCCTTTATTTCTCAACGGCGTCTAATCCGCGGCAAACATGAGAGACCAGAATGTTGATAGCATCCGAACAGCATATTTCATTGTTTTGACGAAACCACAACCTCACCTCTGCTTGCGCTGCTAACAAAGTGAAGTCCTTCAAGGCATTCCTTAACTTCTGAAAACAGATGACAATCGGATTGGGCAGAGTTGTGAGTGTATGGAGAATGGTCGGTGACAGTGAATCTAAGGTTTCGGATTGTTGAAGACGCCTTGTTGTGGTCTGGTGTTGTCATAATGAAGGGCAGGGTGCTCCATGTGGGGACGAACTCTTGAGATTAGAATCTCCACTAAAGCACGCTGTTTCTAACGCACCGACATAGTTACGATGCACACCGCTATATTAAGCTCTGTAATTGGACACCTCTAGCAACTAAGAATTGCAACTTCTGTCAACGAAACGGAAAAGTCACCGAGCAATATGCATGACATATAAAATCTCAATCACTATTGAGAAAAGAATCAAAAGTTCGGCATTACTTTTCAGCACTTCCTCGTATATTGCAACTATTCTCTAATATTTTCATTTCTAAGTCGATCCCTTTAGAACATCCTTTTCCATACCTTACAAATTTCATTTTCGCTGTTTGTACATGGCTTATATCTCTCTTTCATTAGCCGTGAATCACTTCCGTAAAGTAGCATAGAGACAGCCGCTATATTATAGAACCTGAGATGCGTTTCCTTCCAGTTTTTGTTTCGTAAAGTTCTTCTTGCGGTTCCGCATGCAATTTGCCATTCAGTTAATGTACTATACAATCAATAGAGCCGTGATGGTAGTTTATTTATTGTTTCTTGGTTGCAGTTGGAACAATATTGGAGGAACATTGTTTGTACCTCCATCGTTCTGTTCCTCGTGCACAGACACAATGACGTTGTCCTCCCTAGTTCCCCAGGTGGCCTTCCAGGTTGGTACTTGTAAGAGAAGAGACGTGTCCATATTTACAGTACGGAAGAGGAGACAGCTTAAAGTAATTCAGCCAGATAGCTGACACACGTTAGGGCGAGGAGTCTTTCTCCGGTAGACTGTGTGCCTGTCTTCACAGCTGCATCATCTCACTTTGTCAAACACGTGGTATTTCTTCTCTGTCGCCGAGAACCAAAACTTCTCGCAGAGAAAAATGCTTGTCACTCTCTAACAAAGAGGATGGACACCTATGAGTCTCATCTTTCCCAGCGTGTAAAGTGTGTTTACCGTCAGAAAGGAATTAATGTTCGCTGTAAAACACATTCTGAGTCCGCGTGCCTTAGAGATATAAGCATTCGAGCTTAGGTACCAAGATTCTGAAAATGGAAAGTAATTTATAGACATCTACCAAACGGCCAGTTGTTCTATCCTAACTCTGTCTAGAGAAGACGTAAAAAGCGAAGCACACAAAATTCCCGAATTATTATAGATCGTAACGTTACCTATGATTGTCGCATTTCCGAAGAAATAATGCAGTGAAAGTTTATACAATTGGTCAAGGGTCTTGTTCACTTGATAATTACAGTTTCGTTGGGTTGCGGAAATATTCCCTACTCATACTTGATGAAATATTCCTAGAAATATTTGATCAAAAAAGATCCCCTCTAATATAGAAGCACACGAAACGCAGATCAGTACCCCTTTCTTCTAATACAGAGGCACAAGAAACGCAATTAAGTGTCCCTTCCTCCTGAGACAGTGTGGCGTTAGAAAATGCTCTGATCGTCTCAAGGGTCGACGTGTAAATATGTGGTTACAGTGGCATTCTGTTAGTTAGGGAATGTTAAAAAAGCGATAAGAACCTACTTGTTGTGGTTTTCAGTCCTGAGACCGGTTTGATGCAGCTCTCCATGCTACTCTATCCTGTGCAAGCTTCTTCATCTCCCAGTACTTACTGTAACCTACGTCCGTCTGAATCTGCTTACTGTATTCATCTCTTGGTCTCCCTCTACGATTTTTACCCTCCACGGTGCCCTCCAATACTAAATTGGTGACCCTCGATGTCTCAGAACATGTCCTACCAACCGATCCCTTCTTCTAGTCAAGTTGTGCCACAAGCTCCTCTTCTCCCCAATTCTACTCAATACCTCCTCCTTAGTTATGTCATCAACCCATCTAATCTTCAGCATTCTTCTGTAGCACAACATTTCGAAAGCTTCTATTATCTTCTTGCCTAAGCTATTTATCGTCCACGTTTCACTTCCATTCATGGCTAAACTCCTTACAAATACTTTGAGAAACGACTTCCTGACACTTAAATCAATACTCGTTGTTAACAAATTTCTCTTCTTCAGAAATGCTTTCCTTGCCATTGCCAGTCTACATTTTATATCCTCTCTACTTCGACCATCATCAGTTATTTTGCTCCCCAAATAGCAAAACTCCTTTACTACTTCAAGTGTCTCATTTCCTAATCTAATTCCTTCAACATCACGCCACTTAATTCGACAACATTCCATTATCCTCGTTTTGCTTTTGTTGATGTTCATTTTATATCCTCCTTTCAAGACACTATCCATTCCGTTCAACTGCTCTTCCAAGTCCTTTGCTGTCTCTGACAGAATTACCATGTCATCGGCGAACCTCAAAGTTTTTATTTCTTCTCCATGGATTTTAATACCTACTCCAAATTTTTCTTTTGTTTCTTTTACTGCTTGCTCAATATACAGATTGAATAACATCGGGGAGAGACTACAACCCTGTCTCACTGCCTTCCCAACCACTGCTTCACTTTCATGTCCCTCGACTCTTATAACTGCCACTTGATTTCTGTACAAATTGTAAATAGCTTTTTCCTCCTTGTATTTTACCCCTACCACCTTCAGAATTTGGAAGAGAGTATTCCAGTCAACATTGTCAAAAGCTTTCTCTAAGTCTAAAAATGCTAGAAACGTAGGTTTGTCCTTCCTTAATCTAGCTTCTAAGATAAGTCGTAGGGTCAGTATTGCCTCACGTGTTCCAATATTTCTACGGAATCTTAACTGATCTTCCCCGAGGTCGGCTTCTACTAGTTTTTCCATTCGTCTGTAAAGAATTCGCGTTAGTATTTTGCAGCTGTGACTTATTAAACTGATAGTTCGGTAATTTTCACATCTATCAACACGTGCTTTCTTTGGGTTTGGAATTATTATATTCTTCTTGAAGTCTGAGGGTATTTTGCCTGTCTCTTACATCTTGCTCACCAGATGGTAGAGTTTTGTAAGGACTGGCTCTCCCGAGGCCGTCAGTAGTTCCAATGGAATGTTGTCTACTCCAGGGGCCTTGTTTCGACTCAGGTCTTTCAGTGCTCTGTCAAACTCTACACGCAGTATCGTATCTCCCATTTCATCTTCATCTACATCCTCTTCCATCTCCATAATATTGTCCTCAAGTACATCGCCCTTGTATAGACCCTCTATATACTCCTTCCACGTTACTGCTTTATCTTCTTTGCTTAGAACCGGGTTTCCATCTCAGCTCTTGATGTTCATACAAGTGGTTCTCTTATCTCCAAAGGTCTCTCTAATTTTCTTGTAGGCAGTATCTATCTTACCCCTAGTGAGATAAGCCTCTACATCCTTACATTTGTCCTCTAGCCATCCCTGCTTAGCCATTTTGCACTTCCTGTCGATCTCATTTTTGAGACGTCTGTATTCCTTTTTGCCTGCTTCATTTACTGCATTTTTATATTTTCTCCTTTCATCAATTTGATTTTCTTAAATTACATTTTGCGTTTGTATGCAGCATATGGCTGTCATTCCAATTCAAGATTCTGAGAAATCAGGCCAAACAGTGTTGGAAATGGTATACTGCTACTAACGAACCCGACTTCGCGCAGGAAAATGTGTTTTCGCGATAGGAAACTGTTAGAGAACAGTAGAGAACTTTTTTTTTTGTTTGTTTCAGTGACGAATGTTCTCTGGACACATAGTCCGCAGCTCGTGGTCAAGTGGCTAGCGTTGCTGCCTCTGAATCACGGGATCCAGAGTTCGACTTCCGGCCGGGGTGGGGATTTTCTCGGCCTGGGGCCTGCGTGTTTGTGTCGTCCTCATCGTTTCACCATCACTGACAGTGGATAGATTGCATTGTATAAAAAAAATTGTACTGTGTCAAAATTGGAACTTTGTACGGGCGCTGATCACCGCACAGTTGAGTGCCCCACAAGCCGAATATCATCATCGGGACACTTTCTCGAACGGTATGAACAATATGCTAACTAAGTGCTGTATTGGGAGGGGCATACAATAAGTAATGCAACACTTTTTTTCCTCGGCTAATTTCGTTTGAAAATTAGCCGAATTTGTGAAGAAACGGAAAATGGCAATATCGTTCAGTGACAAATATTTTTACTGAACAACACTATACTTTTTTCCAGAAACAGACAGAACTGAACCACTTCCAGGGAACTTTGGATCAGTACTTAAGACCATTTTATATCGGAACAATTAATTTTTCATTGCCCGTATGAGTATTGGTGGTATTGCATTGACTGCGTGCTAAGTTGTGATTTGTTCTGAATTAATGCCCAGTAAACTTCATAGTACCGTAATAGAAGACTATCATTACTTAATAAAGTCTATGGTACTGTAATAGAGATCATGATTTAAGTTAGTCAATCTTTTGAGTTGGCACCATTATCATACGAAACGAAATTTTATATATACTGAAGTGAAAATGGATTTCAGAATCAAATTTGAAAAGTTGAAGTGCCCGCATCTCGTGGTCGTGCGGTAGCGTTCTCGCTTCCCGCGACCGGGTTCCCGGGTTCGATTCCCGGCGGGGTGAGGGATTTTCCCTGCCTCCTGATGGCTGGGTGTTGTGTGTTGTCCTTAGGTTAGTTAGGTTTAAGTAGCTCTAAGTTCTAGGGTACTGATGACCATAGATGTTAAGTCCCATAGTGCTCAGAGCCATTTGAACCATTTTTTTTTTTAAGTTGAAGTGTGAACTGAGGGACCCAGGCACAGTGAGACCACCGTGACAACTTGGAGAAAAAACACCAGTATGAACAGTGAAGAGTGTTTTAATTATTTGTTCATCCATTTTGTTTGTTTCTTTTTCCACGTTTTAATTCTTCAGGAAATATTACTGCCATAGATCATTAACGTGTGCTGAAATAATTTTAGCGTTCCTCTAGATGGCGGGATTTCCTACAGGTTCGTCCTCGGGGAAGAGAAGTTTCCAGCGTACGGTTCTATAACGTACAGATTCCTGTAGTGTTGATGAGACAATTGTAGTACGAATTTTCACATTTTACATTGTATATTACTTCGGACGGTTTCACAAGTGATTCGTTATAGTAACATCTCTCCGCAAATTCTTCGGAATTCGCTTCTGCAGACGAGGACACCAGTGGCTATGCGTGATAAAAAGGACGTTAGAAAACGTAAGATTATATTTTAGCTTATCAAGCGAGACACCAAACAAAAAGCAGATTGATAATATTCTTCTCGGGTATGCAGCCGGATCATAACGTCTTCATGACACAATATTTTCGCGGTCCAACTGGCCGCCATCTTCAGGGGAGAGCGCTGGTGCACGATCTCACCGGAACTGACTTCCTAGCGCATGCGGCGGCCTTTATATAGGCCGCAGAAAACCCACAACGCATGCGCGAGAAGGTGCCGTAACTGCCCTCTAGCGCAGTAGACATACCCCGCCGCCAGTGATGGAAACAGGCGAAATCGAGATATCGCTGTCAAAAATTAAAAAATAAATAAAAAATTTATTCCGACTTAAGAACCACAGACCGTTGTTTTTTAATGTCAGATAACACTGGGTCCCAAGTCTTACTTAAAAGAAAACCCTTGTCTCTATTAATAAGATGGTCAGATAACCGAATCTCTATGGATTCTTTTAAAATACAGTCCCAATAGCGAGATGCAGGGGCAACCATTTGTGTCTCGTCATATAGTATTCTGTGTCCCTCGGTGAGACAGTGTTCCGCCAGTGTTGAAGCAGCCTTGTATGCCGCTGATGCTCAACACATCGCTCCTGAATGGTCCGGATTGTCTGACCAATATAAGCCTTCACACAGTGGCAAGGGATCTTGTACACACCGGGCTTCCTCAAACCCAAGTCATCCTTAACAGAGCCAAGGAGCGCTCTAATCTTGGCTGGCGGACGAAAAATACTTTTGATGTGATATCTTTTCAGAATCCTTCCTATCTTCGAGGAAATGCTCGCAGCAAAAGGCAGAAAAGCTACCGATTTTCAGGTATCTTCTGGTGGTTCAGGCGAAGGTCCAAACTGGAAAGCACGACGGATCTGTTTATATGTATAGCCATTTTGCTTGAACACAATCTTAAGATGGTCCAATTCTTGTGTCAAGCTTTCTCCATCTGAAATGGCATAAGCTCTTCTCGCCAACGTCCGCAGGACCCCCGTACGCTGGAACGATGAATGACAGCTAGAAGCATGTAAGTAACGGTCCGTGTGCGTAGGCTTTCGATAGACGCTTTGTCCCAGTGTCCCATCATCCTTTCTGTACACCAGAACATCCAGAAACGGAAATTTTTATTTATTTTTTAATTTTTGACAGTGATATCTCGATTTCGCCTGTTTCCATCACTGGCGGCGGGGTATGTCTACTGCTCTAGAGGGCAGTTACGGCATCTTCTCGCGCACGCGTTGTGTGTCTTCTGCGGCCTATATAAAGGCCGCCGCTTGCGCTGGGAAGTCAGTTCCGGCGAGATCGTGCACCAGCGCTCTCACCTGAAGATGGCGGCCAGTTGGACCGCGGAAATATTGTGTCATGAAGACGTTATGATCCGGCTGCATACCCGAGAAGAATATTATCAATTATTACGCCGGGAAAGCCTTCGTAGTCACAAAAAGCGGATTGTCTCACCTGTTAACATCAACGTTTATAGACAGACGAACCAAAAGATTATGACCATCTACTTAATAATTTGTTGGTCCATCTCTGGAATACAATGCAGCGCCAATTCTGGGCACCATCGATTCTACAATTTGTTGGTATGTTTGTGGAGGTATGTGGCATTAGCTGTCTACTGTAAATAACGGACCACTGATTTGTTTCCGCGGTAATGGCACTCGATAGCGACCCAGAAGAGTTCCATCGGATTCGTGTCAAGCGAATTTGATGGCCAAGACATCAACGTGATTTCACTATCATGCTCCACTGTAGCACGATTCCGGTTTCGAGACACAGGCAGTTATACTGCCGAAAGATATCATCGCTTGCAGGAAAAACACCAAGCGTTAAGGGGTGCAAATGGTCCGCAGGTAAAATGATGTCATCCATTACTATCACAGGTACCATGCAAGTGCAGAGAATGTCTCACATGGCATAATACTGCTCCCAAAGGCCAGCGCTTGTGTCGTGGTGCATATTTGCAGCCACCGTTCGCCTCAATAACGCCGTTTGTGGAGACGACCATCGATCTAAGGCAGCAAAAATGCGAGTCATCCGAAGAGCCGACACGTTTCCAACAATCCATGCTCGAGTCCTTATAGTCCCGTGCCCACTGCAGTCGGTAATTGTTGACGTCGTTGGTTCAACATGTAAACACTTAGGGATCGTCAGCTACGGACTTCCTTGTTCAATAATGTACCAAGAACAGTGTGGTCCAAAATATTTGTGCGTACCCTAGCAATGTGCTCATTCGACAGAGATACCACAGATCAGCTAAGTCTCCTAACTCCACGATCCGTGGTAGTTTCACTGTCCTTTCACCACACAACAATCTACCCTTTGTCAGAGTAGCTAATCAAGCAACGCCACCATGCGGCCTCCAATGTCACGGTGAGCAGTGATCATACTATTCTGGCTGTTCAGTGTGTGTTTGAGCGTAGTTCTGGCGCATCAGCGTGTAAAATTTAAATGTATTACACAATATTCTTTTGCCATACATGTATCTACTAAAGTTGTGAGGCGTAGTAAAGAGCTCACCCTGTGGATCAATACGATGTTGGAGAGCTGCAACGGAAGGGAAGAGTGTTTCATAACAGACTCAAGGTAAGTCAAACTCACGGTGGCAAATAAACCTGAACAAAGGCAAATCAGCGTAAGGAAAGCAGTTCGAGTTCTTTCACTGATTCTGAATCTAAAGTTTTTCCTTCGGAAATGCAGTCAATAAACTGATCACAATCAATCATCCAGTCATCCAGGGATCCTGAAGATGACAGAGAGAAAGCGGAAATACGAAATTCGTTCTTCCGACATTGATTCACAGGAGAAGATATTAACACATTTCTTCCATTCTGTCATCACGAGAAAGCAGCATAGAGACAAGCGGCCGCTGAATAGAAGATTATCTAAGATTGTCCACCAGAGGAATGGACGTGATGTTATACCAGCAGGACGCTATATATGTTAATCGAGAATGTTTATTGCCCTGCAAACAATAGTTTGCCATTGGTAATTGTAGAAGCGAAGCTTCCGAAGGGACAGAATAAACTCACATGTCATTAACATTTGCAATAAAGAATTTCGTGCAGATTAGAATTTTTTGAGATGTAGGAATCGTTTCGCTGGGTATAGGTCTCTTTATTTTACGACACGGCACGGTATCAACAAATTGAATTTATATTATTATCGTACCTGAAATTCAGATTAATCATAATAGATTTGCTTTGAAGTATTGTCTCCATTAAAATTGATTACACGTATCATCTTGTCACTTCCAAACACATATACTATTTTTTCTAATCAAATAAAATTAAAATGTTCCAAATGATTTATTCATTTTATGAAATATTTTTTTATATGAATTCAAATGACTGACACGACTATAAGACCAACGGACTTAAACATCAATCTTTAATATCAAACCACGTAAATCTACCTATTTTACTATCTTTACATGTTAACTCTTTGAATGGCATTGTGTCGCGAGTTTTGGCGGGAATAGTTTGTAGCTTACGGGCGCAGTGGCCGAGGTTATTAGCGTGATTGTATCATGACGTAGTGCACGAGGAGGTCCTAATATGGACTGTTATCCAGTGGATGTTATGTAAATAAGACAGCAAGTTATCAATAAATTAATATGGCAATTTGAAATGAAAGTTTAAAATAATTCATAAATCACCGGTTTCACTCGTAGCATACGGAAAGCAAAAATCAGGACATCTAATTCAATGACTACAGTGAAATTTTAGCGACATCAACGATTCAAAATATAAGTACACTTACGTTTCGCTTCCTGTTCTCCAATAATCTTAACAACTGAAATAGAGTAGCCAGATAGGAACAGAGAGCGGTAATGCGCATTGTAAATAATCTGTACCACAAAGGCATTTTTTGTACATATAAATACCAATATGAACTCTGTTCTTTAGCACACCTTTAGCAAGTACGAGAACTTCAACATATATAATCTGGTAGATAATAGAAACTTGCGATTTGAAATCTTACTGTCTAACATCAGTTGATTTTAAGTTCTCCAGTGGCACTATTTCCATCTGTATTTTGCCAGCACACATGAGCTAAACAAAGAGGGAAACATCTTCATTAGAACATAACATACAAATAATGCTAATAAATGGACGTTTAGTCATCGGCTCAGACCAGAGAGTGAGGCACAGTTACAAAACACTGTAAGGGAAGTGGGCAACGATCAAAACTTGTACAAGTAATATTAACGACACGACGCCTAACCCATTTCAGTAACAAGTCATGTGTGTGGTGTCGTCCGAAGAATGAGATCCCATGTTAAACTTGATACCATATGACGGAACCACAAGCTAAGAACAGTCGCTGCCAGACGCAGCGACGAATGCGAGGCGTCGACAAAGGCACGCCGTCAAGAGGTTCCGTACGCCGCCGCTGACGGAAGTCTCCTTACGTCAGAGCACAGCGCCACTCGCTCACTCTGGTAGCCACTATCATAGCAGCGCCGCCGTAGCTCATATACAGGAGTGAACTTGTGTCGTTTGTCAGAACAGTGTACAAAAGTGCAGAGTTAAATGTAAAGTGACTGTCACGTAGGTCGAGAACAATTGCGAGTAGAACAATAATTCCGTACGAAAACTATAAACGGGTGCGACATTCGAGTCTATTATTCGACGTAAAAATGCAGACATCATTGTGCTTTGAGATGGCAGGATATGTAAACCGCCCTTCATATGAATTTGGTTGTCTTCCAAAGTTAAGTATCTCGTAGTAAGATGTTTCACTGAAACTGGTCCAGTGTTAATTATACGCTGTAGATTCCACTCCACATCCTCCAGAAATTACAACCTTAGAACTGTCGACTAGACTTGGTACAACATATAAAAATGGCGAC
Organism: Schistocerca gregaria; assembly: GCF_023897955.1. NCBI lineage: Eukaryota > Metazoa > Arthropoda > Insecta > Orthoptera > Acrididae > Schistocerca > Schistocerca gregaria. The sequence goes on from NC_064920.1 coordinate 648,042,078, forward strand.
GAGTAAATTTTTAACTGAATTCTAACTTTGCCTGCCCGTGTGGTAGTGGTGGTGTAGTGTACCTAGACTAAAGTGTTGAACAGTGTCTGAGCCGCCAAGTGGGCTATCATTAAACGAAGTTGTTCAGTTTCACATGGAGGAGACTGCTTAAAGATTTTTCTTTCGTCCCACCTCTCCTTGCCACATGATGAGAAGTCGCTAACACTCTTATTACATACCCTATTGCATCCTCCGTGGGCGCGAAGGAAACTGTTAGTTGCGCCGTTCAGCTAGTTTCAACCACAAGACATGTATGCATGTTCGAAGGAACATTACATCGTTCATCTTAACAACACAGGCACTGCAATATCGTATTTATCCGCTGATATATGAAAGCAACTTTCAATTTAAACGTCCTGCACTGTACAGGAATTACATAATGCGGGTATGAGTACAGGGCGTGCCGATGGAGTGGCGACATATGGAAGTTTGGGTATGGCCTTGAGGTGTACATGGAGAGCCAAAGTGGTTAAGGCGTTCGTTCGCGTAAAGCGGGAAATCCGGGTTCGAGTACAGTCCGGTACAGATTTCCAGTATCCTTATTCCCTTATACAGCTGACGGTTGTTCGGGTTCGCAATTCTGAACACGTGTCATGTAATTGGGTGATACTGGGCTGGATTACTGAACGATCTGTGGAGTCATTTGAAGCGAAAGGAACCAAGAGTTGAGCACTAAAGCTGTTATTAGGACTTGACTTCGCACATGCACACACTTTGGCCGTTATGATGGCAGAATGTCACGAGCCTAGCCTCTAAACACATCCCGTTCTACAAATTTGGCACTAAAGAACAAATTTTTGTCGAATGAGGATGTTATCTCACTGGAAAATGAGTGTTATGCAAGAGCTGCCAACAAATTTCTTCTAAGTGCTTAATAAAAACTTTAATCTCGCACAAGGCATAGTGCTGAGAACTGAAAATACGGTTGTGTAAAAAATGCGCTCTTTACTACTATTTTCATCAAAATTTTCAATCCATTCTTGTATATCACGATGGTAGTCAAGATGTCACCGACATAAAACTTTGGATTGTTTTGTTTTGTGGGGAAGGGCAGAAGTGATGAACTGAAGTGTCAAAATATATAAATAAACACTGAGAACGTCGAGCAGTAATTAAACAAAAAGCTGCTTCCTTTGACGGACTCGGTCACTATTGTGTAGTATACTAGAAACCTCGCCACAGCTGTGATTTATGTGACGGTCTCGTTGTCTTGTAGCCTGAATTATCCACTTAGGCGGTGAATAGATGCGCGCATAATGGTCTGGTACTGTGGAGACACTGCGCGCCCTGTATATAAACAGTACTGATGGATTAAAAATCTGTGCAGAACGGCGAATAGTCTCGTTCAATAGCTCGTAGCTTATTAAAAATAAAAGCACGCACAATGGGCGAGTCGAACCTTCGGGGTAGTATTTGTCGATAATATCGGACCTGCGGAACAACGGTCGTTCCCAGAAAACAAACAGAAGCGACTAAAATAACGAGAAACCTGAATGCCGTAGAACAAACTCAGACGAATCTCGCTCTCTTCATTGTTTTTTTCAGAGTTTTTCTCAGTTACCCTCATGCAATTATCCACTTGTCCAGTTTTTAATAAAGAAAGTTACTGTCTATTGTCTAACATTCGTGCCACAGACGCACAAAGGAAATGTACAGAAGTGGGACTGTCGATTTATTTAAAAGTATACTATGTATCTATAAAATAGTTCTTAACTGAAAAAGATGACACGCAAAAACACAAACTTTGTTTACGACATGATTCAAAAGACAAATCCTTGACCTTCGGAAGAATGCGATTTCCTTGCATACTTAGAGGTGAGAAAATTTTCCGTCGAATAAAATTCTATCATACTCTATTAAGCTTTAAATTGGAATACAAGGAGAGAAATTGTTGGTTCAAATGTTCTGAGCACTATGGGACTTAGCTTCTGAGGTCATTAGTCCCCTGAAACTTAGAACTACTTAAACCTAACTAACCTAAGGACATCACACACATGATTTGGACCTGCAAGCGTAGCCGTCGCGCGGTTTCAGCCCGTAGCGCCTAGAACCGCTCGGCCACCCTGGCCGGCGGAAATTGTTACTTTGTTACGAAATGATCGTATATTTTACTTCTCCACTTTTTTTTTTGAACACAGAATTTGTTTCAGTTTCAGAGCTGATTCATTTCGTATAAGCGATTGCAACAATGCTGATAATTTCTTTTACTGTGTGTATACTGCACATCGATACAGATCTTTCATTAACCCTAGAACACTAAAGGAGGGAAATCGTTACATTGTTACCAAACCATTGAAAATTTTTAGTTCAACGGACGTCTTAACTTATAAATTATCCACTAGTTAATTACAATTATAAGATCACCAGTGGTATGTCACAACAAAATGCCCTGATCCATACCGTACGCTGACAATATCAGATTGGTGGGAACCAGGAACTGGCACCAACTGCAGTCGTAAATTTTACTTGGGTTTAGTAATCTAGAGCCGGCCGTGGTGGCCGAGCGGTTCTAGGCGCTTCAGTCCGGAACCGCGCGACTGCTACGGTCGCAGGTTCGAATCCTGTCTCGGTCATGGATGTGTGTGATATCCTTAGGTTAGTTAGGTTTAAGCAGTTCTAAGTTCTAGGGGACTGATGACCTCAGATGTTAAGTCCCATAGTGCTAAGAGCCATTTGAACCATTAGTAATTCAGAGTTAATGTTTCTTCTCTCACTTCTCTCACTCGTTCTACGCTAAGTTGCTGCTTCCAAACTCTCTGAGTCAACTAGAAAAGCCATAACAACACCGGCATTCTTCTCAAGGGGCCACATTTCCCTGGAAGCAATGATACACTGCCAGCAGTGAACAGTACCTGTATCGCGAAACTGGTTCCCACACTTTGTTTGTGCAGTGCGAGATTCCTCAAAGGTAGGTTGTCAGCAGCTATGACAGCACCTCACAGAAGAGAGTTGTGTGTCTATGCTCAAAACCAGGTTGTTGCTGTAATCTTAAAGAACTGAGTTGTTAGGTAGTGTCAAGTTCCTCTTCGAACCTCTCCAATACTCGAATTTTCGACCTGTGACAGTATAACACCTGTGAGGTAAAGGGCGAATTGAGGCGCCCTGAAAATATTCTAAGTTGGCTTGGCCGCACGGGCAACTCAGCCAGCCGGGGCCCGGCTGCAAACACGTGGTGGCGAACGTTAGCCAGACGAGAGGGGTAGCCCCAGCACGTGGTTCAGCCGCGTGGCTGGGAATTCCGCTGTGACGAGGACGGTGCTTTGTGTCAGCGAAGGAGATGTCTATGCTGGGAGTGCCAAAGACGGCGGACTTTGTGAAACCATAATTGCAGATATTTCACAGTTCGTATAGAAATTTATAGTAGCCAGATGAATCATGCTACCTAAAAAATAAACATGCACATTACTATTATTTGCACGACGATTCTGATGGTGTAATCAGATTTTCAATATCTTTATTAGTTTAGAGTTTAGTATCTGATGGTAAATTATACAATTAATTTCCAGCAACGAATTTCCAAAATATAAACGATTCATTAGATTTTGTCGATCACCCTGTCTTTAGAAAGCTATTAGTGTAAATCTAAATTGGTATGAATTACAGGCATGTAACTTAAGTAGTACATGAGTTATTGGAGGTCAAAGTGGCCGAATACTATCGATCGCGTCATGCCGTAAGTACTCCACAGTTACACGAATAAACGGTAGCAGCATACTTATAAATATATTTATTCATCTATGTCTTTGTTTATATCCGATATATACTATTCATGAAGAAATTGGTTAAATATATACTGTGTTTCAGAAAGCCCAGAAACATTAGGCTACTGGGTTATCTTTTGCATCTTTTCTTTTGATATATGTTTATTTTATTGTTTATGTACTTAATAATATGTGTTGGAGCGTGTTTATGGTCCATCCGTAAGAATATTTATTTAATTTCAAGTATTTAAATGTAGATCCAATATTTCAAATATGTTTCATTACGTTTGCGAGTGTGCGTTGGTTTGAAGACAGGGTGGGAGCTCTTTAGCCAATCACAGCGATCGTTGCAAAAAAGGACACGCGAAGAGACTGTATGGAAGTGGGGAGGAGCATCGTATGCTTAGTACTGAGCAGGGCGGCAGTTCTGGACGGTATGGTACAGGACAAGGGGGGGGGGGGGGGGGGGGGGGTTGGAACAGGACGGATCGCTGCAGAGACTTGGACAGTGTGGACCAGATTGCGCTTGATCGCGGCAGATAGAAATACTTCCGAGTACCCACTTGTACACTCGTTAGATTTCATTAGCTTTTACAGTGAAGACGTACTATGCGTTAGAAGTGAATATATCGCGAGCTATGTTGTTGTTCATGACTAATTACGTGCAGTAGGTTCAAATGGTTCAAATGGCTCTGAGCACTATGGGACTTAACTTCTGAGGTCATCAGTCCCCTAGAACTTAGAACTACTTAAACCTAACTAACCTAAGGACATCACACACATCCATGCACGTGGCAGGAATCCAACCTGCGACCGCAGCGGTCGTGCGGTTCCAGGCTGTAGCACCTAGAATCGCTCGGCCACCCCAGCTGGCGTGCAGTAGAAATCTACTGTTTCTCTGTTATTCAAGTCGTATTTTATTTACTTGCTGGACCATCGGTACCAATAAGTGTTTTGCAGAAACATACTGCATTCTCAAAAGTACTTCTACTGTCCTACTCATCATTTAAAGTTGTTAAGATAGTACCTGCAGATTTTATTTAATTGCAATCGTTCATTAATAAATTTATATGTTACTTTCATAATTCGCAATTGCCGAGTGACAGAAACCTTCTACCCTTCGGTCCATGTTGGTATTCTTATCATATACTGTAGACTCAGCAGTATTTTGTATGTAATGTGGCAACTACGTATCCAAGCCCCTAGACACCGAAACCAGTCAAAACTTTTAATACTTCAACGGTGAGTCGGAGGGTGGGTAGTTATTTTGAAAGCCTGCACACCCCAGGAGAAAGAGTTTGCAGATGCTTCGCACCACCAACCGGCCCAGAAGCAGACTACATATTTCAGTCACCAGAAAACGAGTAAGCTTTATTCAACCTGCAACATATGTGATTGATCACCTCCGCACTGCAGGAGTCTAGAAGTGACGTATGGTTGCGGTGAAGGACGAGTATACACAGGCGAAAATGGATGAATGCGTTAAAAGACTTGTGCGCCCTGTACTTTTAAAATAAAACGTAACACCTGCGATACCGCAGCGCGAGGAATGATGTGCCTAGAATATATGTTTAAACAACACACGATTCTTCCCAAAAGAAAATAAAAGAAATTATGTGCTGTGATATAGAACTTGTTATTCGAACTCATTCGTTAATTTCACTGATTTGCTCACGCGCGACCTTCAATTATATTGCTGAGAGCTTTTAAACAGATGTTAGAAGATATTTTATCGGCACCTGGAAACTATATCAGTCTTTTAATGGCGTTCTTATTGGTGCATTTAAATAACTTTTGTGATATACCTTTCGCTTGTTTATTTTGTCCTTTGCCCTTTTAACTTTTTTGATTTTATAACATTTGCTTTATTGGCACTTTCAGACATATCAATAATTGTCCTGCCTAAGCTAACTTTGGTATTAAATGTATTCAATTTACTGGGGTTTTCATTTATAAATTGTTCGGCTATAATAAATTTGTCACATTTTCTGCTGAATGTGGGCTCGTTCGTTTACTAATAATGGATTCCCGTGTGCTTAACGTTTCTGAGGTATTCTCGAATTCAGAAATAACTTCTCCTAATATTTGAAGATACCTTTCCACAGTCACGGATTCTTCGAAAAAATAAAGACCTATCATGCCTTTGGTGCACATTCCCTCCCAAACGTAACACAAGGGACATTTGACTCCTCCTCAATAACGAATTGCGGATTTTCAAAAGACCGTAACACGCAATAGTTCTTGTTATTTCTTGTATTTAACTGAAAACTTGCTTAATCGGACAACGAGACTATTTCGTTAAAGGTAGGATGAGTTTCAATGCGGATCAAGTACCATTCATAGGATTCACGTCTTTGATCAGAATCATCTTTGTTTATGTCGTGTACTAATGTAATCTAGTAATGTTTTCAACATTATCCTTCTGTCGCAAAATTATATTTTATTAGAAGATCTTCTTGCAGATTTGTGGGGCTTGTGCTAAGAGCTGCAGATTTTCTTCGGTAGTTACTACTTTTGGCCGGTCACTAAGTGTTAAGTCGGCTACGGAAACTGTCACTTCTAATCATCGATTTAATCTTAAGACAGCTTGTTTACATAGGGGCTGTGTATGCGGAAACTTTCCAACGGAAGATCGTCTTACACCTTCAAAATCTCGATCAGATTCGCACCAAATCTGTAAAGCAAACAGGCCTTGTTCTGTAGACAACGTTGTGGTCGTAATGCACACTTTCAAGGCTACAGTTCCAAGCGCTTCAGTCTGGAACCGAACGTCCGCTAAGGTCGTAGGTCCGAATTCTGCCTCGAGCATTGATGTGTGTGCAGTGCTTAGGTTAGTTAGGTTTAAGTAGTTCTAAGTTATCGGGAACTGATGACCTCAGATGTTAAGTTCCATAGTACTCAGAGCCATTTGAACCATTCAAGGCTACAGTGACTGCACAAATGGCACCAATGCTCAGACAGTTAGTTTTAACAACAAACTAGTCTTGCCATTACTGCACACAGGTGTCGCAATTTTTCTTTGGGGGGGGGGGGGGGTGTTTTTAATTACTATAGCACTACGAAACAGTGGCTTATTATAATCACTTTATTTATTCCGAAATCTTGATGTGATATTTTTGCACGTAAATGTGTCTTGTTTTCTTGGTAACGATCATCAATTGAAAAATTTTAAAATTCGACTGTTGTCCAGAAAGTAAGTTCCGATGGATTGCGAAATGGACACAACAGTGAAAACCCGATGAAGCTTTGCACAGATGTGTTGGGTAGTGGCTCTAGTATGACCGTCGACGCTCTTTTCTGTTGCGAGCGCACTGTGAGCGAGTAAAGGTGCTTAGAACAACGACATCTCCAGCCATGTAGGAGGGCCCGTTGAGAGGCTTCGCCTTACTGAATGCAGCCTACCTAACACAACTGCCACGCACTTCCTTCTTCACGGCAATTCTCAGCCGCACTCTGCTGGGGCGGTGAAGACGCTCCTGCAGACTTTTCGATGGGAAGTGTTCGATCACCCACAACAGAGTCCTAATTGGCTCGTCGTGAGTATCATCTCGGTTCACATGAAACGCTGGATACGAAGACAATACTTGGCCGCAGGCTAGGCGCTATAAACCAGAGTAGAGAATTATCAGAAAGCACAGGCAGCTGCCTTCTATGACGATGGTGTTTGGAATTTGGTATAACGCTCCGACAAAAGTTTAATTCGGAGCGGCGACTATATGGAGAACTATCCGGAAAGTGTGGCTAACTCTTGCAAATAAAATGTTTCTGGTTTTCACTGTGGTTTCCATTAAGCGACCGATCGGAACTTACTTTCTGGACAACCCTCGTATATATATATATATATATATATATATATATATATATATATATATATATATATATATATGACAAATTAATAAAAAATAATATTGGAAAATACTAAAGCAGAAACGCTTACAAGGTCAGGACCTTGCATTATGTAGATTCCAAAGACACTGTTAAGAACATGGCACTAACACCGTGGAGGCGCGTGCGCGCTCAGACAGGCAGAGACAGTTGCAAGCGGCTGTACCAGCTGGTATAATGAGGTGCGCTCTCGGAGTGTTATACCGCGAGTAGCAAAGTACTGTAAGTGCTTAAGTTGCGACCATATATCTGGACCATAGTATGCAGTTGAATCAAGATGAGTTGGCAGTGTAATAATGAGAGAAGAGTTGCATGTGGCCAAAACTAATATAAATCGCACGATACTGGAGGAATATCCTATTGCCAGTTATTGTTGCCACGAAAGCTTTGATTATGTTTTGCAATTAGCTCATCAGTATAGTTTTGACTGATTCTAAGGCATTTTGGCACAGTGATTACTGACTTTTGTTTATGTTATTTTACAGGAAGTGGTAGTTTTAAGTTAACTTCTTATACCTGGCTTTTTCATTTGTGCATACAAATGTATATTTAATGTTGTCACCAAGTCATGTCTGAGTAATTTTTACACAATACGATTTGCTTCAAAACAGACACAAAATTCCTAACATTTGCCTAAGAACGAACTTGCGTCCGTAATTTTTGATTCGGTAATTAATGATTCAATCAATTTCAGTAATGTAATGTAGCGCTAGAGTACCTGGTTTCAGTGTACCAGTATACCAGTAGTACACCTCAAGTTTAATTTTCAGTTAATGAGTCTTGAACTTACCTAAATGTTTGTTTATCTTTTCAGGTTTCTGTTACCCAGGATGTATGCTGCTAAATTTTTATTATTTTTTTTTTTTTTTACGTTTTCCATTTAGCAGTTAGCAGATTCGAATGTCGAAAGACTATCTTAAGATAAATCACTTTCAACTGTCCCGGTAAAAATGATAACTCCACAGAAAATTGTTAATGGTAATGTCTATCTCTGGAAGGGGCATTACTGTAATATATCTCTCGATAAGCTGTCATATTCGTGTAAATCATGCATCTAAAAAAAATGGCTCTGAGCACTATGGGACTTAACATCTGTGGTCATCAGTCCCCTAGAACTTAGAACTAGTTAAACCTAACTAACCTAAGGACAGCACACACATCCATGCCCGGGGCAGGATTCGAACCTGTGACCGTTGCGGTCACGCGGTTCCAAACTGAAGCGCCTAAAACCGCACGGCCACACCGGCCGCCCATGCATCTCAAACTACTTTCAATTTGCCAGAGCATTTTTCAAACGATACAGTTAGAATAACTTTCTGTTTGATATTTCAGATAACGAACCACTGTATGATGGTTGAATGATAAGTGCTGATTCTGCAAACCCTGGTTAGCAGCCGGTTAAGTTCGTTCCTTGGAATTGCGCGGAAAATCCATTGTACAATCCTGGTATATCTCCTAACTGGATACAATTTCAGGATAACTTAAAAGGCAATTTCAGACCGGATTAGTGTGTTTATCTGGAGAGTAAGTTTAGCTGATGGCAGGAATAGTTCTATATGCAGAATCAGACAATGAGGACGCAATTTTGGCAGAACCGCCTGTTAGAATCAAAAAGGAGAAGGTAGTGAGATGTCGTCGCAATAATTTTGAAGGACACCATGACTTTGAATTTATATCGAGATTTTGTTTGTCATAGGAAGCTGTGCTTAGTCTGAATGATCTTCTAAGTAAGAAACTGTATTATATGAGGGACAGGTGAGACGATTTCTGTGTTTCCTAACATATACTGTTTATTTCTTTTGCTACATGGCAATCTTTTGAAACATTCCTGTAACATACAATGAGGTGACAAAATTCATCGGATACCTCCTAATATCGTGTCGGGCTTGTTTTGTTCGACATTCGGACTTCTGCTGGACATGGGATAGACTCAACAGGTCGTTGAAGTCCCCTGCAGAAATAGTGAGCCTTGTTGCCTCTATAGCCTTCCATAAGTTCGAAATCGTTGTCGGTGCAGGATATTGTGCACGAACTGACCTCTCGATTGTGGTCCGTTTATGTTCAATGGGTTTCATCCTGAGTGAACTGGGTAGCTAAACTATTCGCTCGAATTGATCAGAAAGTTCTTCAAATCCGTCGCGAACAATTGTGGGTCTGTGACATGGTGCACTGTCGGCTGTAAAAATTCCATCTTTGTTTTAGAATAAGTAGTCCCTGAATGGCTGCAAATGGCCTCCCAGCAATCTAACATAACCATTTCCACTCAGTGGTCGATTCAACTACACCAGAGGACCCAGTCCATTCCATGTGAACACAGCGCACACCATTATCAACCCATTATCAGCTTGCACAGGGCCTTGTTGAAAACTTGGGACCCTAGCATCGTGCGATCTGCGCCACACTCTAACCCTACCATCAGCTCTTACCAACTACAAACTGGGACTCATCTGACCAGGGGGTCCAACCGATATGTTCATGATCCCAGAAGAGGCGCTGCAGGCGATGTAGTGATATTAGCAAATGCACGCATGTCGATTGTCTACTGCCATAGCCACATTTCGCCGCACTGTTCTAACGGATTCATTCGTCGCACATCCCACATTAATTTCTGGGGGTTATTTCACGCAGTGTTACTTGTCTATTAGCACTTACAACTTTACGCAGAAGCTTCTGTTCTCGGTCATTAATTCCTGTCAGCCACTGCGTTGTCCATGGTGAGAGGTAATGCATGGAATACTGGTGCCTCAGGCACACTCTTCACTCTGTGAATCTCTAAATATTGAATTCTGTAACGATTCCCGAAGTGGAAAGTTCCATGTGTCTAGCTCTAACTATCATTCTGCGTTCGAAATCTGTTAATACCAGCTGCGGCAAAAATCAAGTCGGAGACCTTTTCACTTGAATCGCCCAGTACAAGTGACAACTTCACCAACGCACAGTCCTTTAATACCTTATGTACCCGATACTACCTCCATTTGTATACATGTGTCTCGCTGTGCCACGAATTTTGTCACCTTCATGTATGTAAAACCATTATGCAAAGACCTACTCGAACGGAGTAATTAATAAACATTGAGAAATGCGGCATGTAACAGTGATAGTGGCTGTCAGTAGCTAACAAACTCTTCGTTTGCTCTTTTATTCGAATTTGAATGCCTTTTATGAAGAAGAGGACGCTGAAAGCAGACTGGGTCGAGGCGACAGTGCCGTAGAGTGACGTACGAAACCACCCTTGAAATAGTTCTCTGAAGGGATTTCCGGGATGTGCACAGGTCAAAGACTCGCAGGCCATTGGAAAGTCTTTTGTAGTGCCGCAGATGGATGGACTACGCTAACACAGGTAAGATATCCTATAAGGCATCCAGCCATGACCACGTTTACAACCCAGAAGTGGAACGAGGAATAAGATCATTTTTAGTGAACCCCAAGAAGACAATTTCGTGAACAACAGGTAGAAAGCTCTATTCTCCAGAGAAATCTTAGAATGCTACAGAATCTGTCTCAGGAATGAAGTGCAGACCCATAGTTCTGGCCTACTTTTAAGGTGTGAGACACCAATGAACGTTGACTTCATCAAAACCATTTTATGCAACATAAAAACTGCCAGTGTTGGCCAATATAAATAACCTACAGATTGGACAGAGAACTCTACCGTGCAGAGGAGTGCCCACTACATTGGCCAAAGAGAGAGATGGAATGAGAATGAGGTGCTTTCTTTCAGTGTTAAATGGTAGGACGTATGTTTAATTACCTCAAGAATAGCCCAGGGAAGGGCAGCAACATTTTCTAAGGAATATTTTTACTGGTCGGCACTCGGAGGATCTTTAGCCCAGCCAATCTGAATAGAAACAAGAAGAAAAACATGGAAATGCTCGTTTTCCTGGTAGCGAAAAGTCGGTTCAAAATCATTTCCTCTTTGTATAGAACTGTCATCGCTTCATCTCCAAGAGCATCGGCTGACAGGCTTCACCACCGCTGCAGATGTATTGAGGGACTTGGAGAGATTATGGGCTGCATTACAGTTAATTGTCGGCTAAAGTCATTACAACTTTGCGATTACAATTATTTCATTAATGTGACAATTAGAGTATTACCCCATATACACTACTGGTCATTAAAATTACTACACCAAGAAGAAATTCAGATGATAAACGGGTATTCATTGGACAAAAATATTATACAAGAACTAACATGCGATTACATTTTAATGCAATTTGGGTGCAGAGATCCTGAGAAATCAGTATCCAGAACAACCACCACTGGCCGTAATAACGGCCTTGATACGCCTTGGCATTGAGTCAAACAGAGCTTGGATGGCGTTCATAGGTACTGCTGCCCATGCAGCTTCAACACGATCATCAGGAGTAGTGACTGACGTATTGTGACGAGCCAGTTGCTCGGCCACCATTGACCAGACGTTTTCAATTGGTGAGAGATCTGGAGAATGTGCTGGCCATGGCAGCAGCCGAAAACTTTCTGTATCCAGTAAGGCCCGTACAGGACCTTCAACATGCGGTCGTCCATTATCCTGCTGAAATGTAGGGTTTCGCATTGATCGAATGGAGGGTAGAGCCACGGCTCGTAACACATCTGAAATATAACGTCCATTGTTCAAAGTGCCGTCAATGTGAACAAGAGGTGACCGAGACGTGTAGCCAATGGCACCCCATACCATCACGCTGGTTGATACGCCAGCATGGCGATGACGAATACACTCTTCCAATGTGTGTTCACCGCGTTGTCGCCAAACACGGATGCGACCATCATGTTGCTATAAACTGAACCTGGATTCACCGAAAAAATGAAGTTTTGCCATTCGCGCACCCAGGTTCGTCGTTGAGTAAACCATCGCAGGCGCTCCTGTTTGTGATGCAGCGTCAAGGGTAACCACAGCCATGGTCTCCGAGCTGATAGTCCTTGCTGCTGCAAACGACGTCGAACTGTTAGTGCAGATGGTTGTTGTCTTGCAGACGTCCCCATGTGTTGACTCAGGGATCGAGACGTGGTTCACGATCCGATACAGCCATGCGTATAAGTTGCCTGTCATCTTGACTGGTAGTGATACGAGGCCGTTGGGATCCAGTACGGCGTTCCGTATTACACTCCTGAACCCACCGATTCCATATTCTGCTAACAGTCATTGGATCTCGACCAACGCGAGCACCAATGTCGCGATACGATAAACCGCAGTCGCGATGGGCTACGATCCGACCTGTATCAAAGTCGGAAACGTGATGGTACCCATTTCTCCTTACACGTGGCATCACAACAACGTTTCACCAGGCAACGCCGGTCAACGGCTGTTTGTGTATGAGAAATCGGTTGGAAACTTTCCTCATGTCAGCACGTTGTTGGTGTCGCCACCGGCGCCAACCTTGTGTGAATGTTCTGAAAAGATAATTATCTGCATGTCACAGCATCTTCTTCCTGTCGGTTAAATTTCGCGTCTGTGGCACATCATCTTCGTGGTGTAGCAATCAATTTTAATAGCCAGTAGTGTACTGTTATCAGATATGCCAAGGATTTTCCATAAAAAATATTATCATTGTTTGTCAAACGTTTTATTTAATGGAATAAAATTTATAAATTGTGATTCCTGTCTCATTTAATCGTCTTTCGATACCTAAATTATTGTTTTGGAGGTTGCTCAATCAACGTTTGTCACATACAGTTCCCAATTTACACACTTCCAGCTTGAATCACACACAGAAACCTAGCAGTAGTAATGTGTATTTAATATAAATATTTCATGATTAACATCCAATCGTGTTATTTATATATAATAGGTGCATAAAAATGATAATTCGTGCCAACATACCCTCGTTTATCTGGTGAACTTTGCAATTGCTGTAGTACTAGAAAGAACTATTTCGTTCTATTTAGCTGCGGCAAATACATGTGACCCAATCGAAAAATTAAACCAGTCTTGAACGCTATTTGTATTAACACCTTTTTCAGCATTAGACAACAACATTATGATTTTTTGTGCAACACTGATGTCCCGCTTTCACTCAGCCACATTACATCTACAGCAGAAAGTAACGTTCACTCTTATACCCCACTGGAATAACAGCTTTCCATCTTGCATTGAAAAATTAAGGCCACAGCTTCATTAATGGGTCAGATAAACAGAAGTCTCTTCCACTAACACTATTCCCATACACCAGTAACCTATTTGTGCCTATTAAAAACCAAGTTTAACACGGTGGCATTAACAGTAAAATCATATTTTTTTTATTTTTTAAAGCGGGAAGATGAAGCTTGCTGAGCTGTAGTGTTTCATACTTGTTAGTTTCATCCACATAAGCACATCCACATATATTATAAAACAATAGTTAACTATGTGCTAGAAGAGCAGTGGTACTTTTCATTCAGCTAACAGGAGTCTTTAGTTATTGAACCTACATAATCATAACATTTGGAAGGAATGGTTGGCAAGAGATTTTTTTTAAATTTCTGTCGAATGGTCACACAAATTGTCTCACGTAGACCTTTTATTTCTTTCAGAAATGACTGTGTTCGGACAATCAGTCATCTACTACTGACCCTCATACACGCTATGTGATCGAAAGTATGCGGACACATCCAAAAACATACGTTTTTCATATGAGGTGCATTGTGCTGCCACCTACTGCCAGGTACTCCATATCAGCGACCTCAGTAGTCATTAGACATAGTGAAATGGCAGAATGGGGCGCTCCGCGGAACTCACTGACTTCGAACGTGCTCACGTGGTTGGGTATCACTGGTGTCATACGTCTGTACCCGAGATTTCCACATTCCTAAACATCACTAGGCCCCCCTGTTTCAGACGTTGTAGTGAAGTGGAAACATGAAGGGACAAGTACAGCACAAAAGCGTACAGGCCGAACCCGTCTGTTGATTTTTAGAGACCGCCGACAGTTGAAGAGGACTGTAATGTGTAATAGGCAGACATCTATCCAGATCATCACACAGGAATTCCAAACTGCAATAAGATCCACTGCAACTACTATGACAGTTAGGCGGGAGTTTAGAAAACTTGGATGCTCATAAGCCACACATCACTCAGGTAAATGGCAAGCGACGCCTCGCTTGGTGTGAGTAAAATAAAATAAAATAAAATAAAATAAAAGGTTCAGTTGTGTGTGAATCTTATGGGACCTTACTGCTACGGTCATCAGTCCCTAAGCTTACACACTACATAACCTAAATTATCATAAGGACAAACACACACACCCATGACCGAGGGAGGACTGGAACCTCCGCCGGGACCAGCCGCACAGTCCGTGCCTGCAGCGCCTAAGATCGCTCGGCTAATCCCGCGCGGCTGAGGAGAGTAAACATTAGACGATTGAACAGTGGACAAACGTTGTGTGGAGTGACGAATCATGGTACACAATGTGGCGATCCTATGGCATGGTGTGGTTATGGCGAATGTCCGAGAACGTGATCTGCCAGAGTGTGTAGTGCCAATAGTAAGATTCGGAGGTGGTGGTGTTAGGGTGTGGTTGTATTTTTCATGGAGGGGGCTTCCAAGCCTTGTTGTTTTTCGTGGCACTATCACAGCACAGACCTACATTGATGTTTTAATCACCTTCTTGCTTCCCACTGTTGAAGAGCAGGCGACTGCATCTTTCAACACGATCGAGCACCTGTGCGTAATTCATGGCCTGTGTCGGAGTGGTTACACGACAATCACATCCCTGTAATGGACTGCCCTACACAGAGTCCTGACCTGAATCCTATGGAACACCTCTGGGATGTCTTGGAACGCCGACTTCGTGCCAGGCTTCACCGACCGACATCGGTACCTCTCCTCAGTGCAGCATTCCGTGAAGAATGGGCTGCCATTCCCCAAGAAACCTTCCAGCACCTGATTGAACGTATGCCTGCCTGAGTGAAAGATGTCATCAAGGCTAAGAGTTCGCCAACACGATACTGAACTCCAGCATTATCGATGGAGGGTACCACGAACTTGTAAGTCATTTTCAGCCAGATGTCTGGATACTTTTTATCACACAGTGTAATGCGATGTTTGCTTTGTTTATCGTTGCCGCTGCTCTGCTTTGTATCAACACCTCTAGCACTGGAGCAGTGTTGTGGGTTACTCGTCGATTAAGCAGTTCAACTATGCCCCTGAGCGTCAGGCTGTTCTCGCCAATGGATATCTACAGTCCCGCCCGATGTTGCCATTAGGAGCTAGTATTGTGGTTGCATGGTAGACTATATGTGGGCTTCGAACGGCGTAAACATCATTGGTCTTTTGCGACCTCGCAGACAAGGGGTTCCATGTCAGCAAAAATGATCTGACTGTCCCTAAGGCTCATCTCACTGTCGTAGCTAGATCTCACCTTAATCATTTGCATTTGGAGGCTGAAGTGGCTGAAATATTAGACATTGGTTACGTCTGCGACGTAGTTGAACTCGGCTAGAAAATTTTCTAAGAACCCTACTAATCTTTTCGAAGAAGTGGTCTGCTAATAAGCTGTAGAGAGAAAGTCTGGAAGAAACCAAGACCAACGCACTGCGCAAGCAGCATGCCCAACGAAACTTCATCTGCAGGGCAGGACTAGGAGCACGTGGCTCAATATTGGGAGCTGCTGCTTGCAACAGATCACTTCTGCCTCTGGCCAGGGGACCATTGCCAATATGACATCGCCAAGAATGGCAACTCAGGTTTCGTGAAAGGGTATACTGGAGGGTGGTATGGTGTTCTTCAGTGATGAGGACAGGTGACATCTGCATGTGGGTGACGGACATACTCGTGTACGGCGTACACCCGGTGAGCGGCCTATTCAGCAGTACTCTGGCTAGCAAGATGACCGGGTCAGTTACCAATTGAATATGTATGGGACACGAAAAAGAGAGTTCTTCAGAGCCTGAAAGAACCACTGCCGAACTACAATACTCTTAAAAGCGCAATATACTTGGGACGGTCTATCGCAGAATGCTATTCGGCAGCTTTATCATACTTTTCATTCGAGAATACATGCCGGCACTGCCGCCAGAGCAGGGGGAAGGGGGGGGGGGGGTTACTGTGTATTGATTCTACTATGACATATTTTCCATTTTGTCTGAGTTTACTGTGAAACAATCCTAATATGAAAAACTACATGCGCTATCACTTGTCAATAAAATGACCTCGTCCTTGAGGGTTTAAACCTCCATCATCAGGTGGATTTACAAATTTGAAAACCTACATGATGATGGAGGTTTAAACCTTTGAAACGCGTCGTGGAGATAAATAAACAGGGACTGGTAACAATAAACTTGTTGTTTCATTTAATTTCAATAGCAGTCACGGTATAGCCTAACCTGAAGTGTTCGCATTTAAAGTTAACCTGCCGTCAGGCAATCAAGGCTATTTTCAAGTACAAATATCCTTGCTCGCAATAGTTACCACATACCATATTTGTTCACAGAATATGACAGTGTACGTGTGATGCGTTACAACAGTGAAAGGTTCGTGTGACCACTGGAGGTACTCTATTTTACTTATTTTATGTTTACCGTTAGACATACGTTTAATTTTTTGTGAAAATAAACTCAAAACCGTGTTCAGAAATAGTGTTTTGTTTCTCCACTAGACAGTGCCACAAATTCTTCCAAAAAATCGTAACACAACACACACACAAATGTTATACTAACAAATGTAAATCCTTCTGATGATGGGGGTTCAAACCTTTAAACGAGTCGTGGAGATAAGTAAGCAGTGACTGGTAACAGTAAACATGTTGTTCCATTTAATGTCAATAACAGTCACGGTAAAGCCTAACCTAAAATGTTCGCATTTACAGGAAAGGAAAACGTTGAAAACACTGACAAGGAGAAGAGACAAAATGACAGGGCATCTGTTAAGACATGAGGGAATGACTGCCATGATACCACAGGGCGCTGTAGGAGGCAAAACTGTAGAGGAAGACTGAGATTAGAATACATCTATCGAATAATTGAGGACGTAGGTTGCCAGTGTTACTCTGAGATGAAGAGGTCGGCACAGGAGAGGAATTCGTGGCGGGTCACATGAAACCAATCAAAAGATTGAGAACTAAAGAAAACGTGGAAGAAAAAACTGGCAGCCTTGTATCTTTTTCATGTCATTATGATCAGCTTTGCACTGCAGTACCCTCTTTCTTTTGTATGGTCGGATCCTATAGTGACTTATGTCACTGTCCAAGACTAGTTATTCTAATATTTGATGTGACCATCACTGTCAGTCTTCATTATAATTACATGCTGGCCAGATTCCTGAGACATCATTGCTTCAATTTCGAATGACGGCAGCATCCTGGTGGTCAAAGGAATCGTTCCCACGTTCACCCTCAAGGCATTCAGAGAAAAGACAGCAGACGTACACTGGATTGTCAGACCATCTCGAATGCGTGCCAACGACCCAACAATTCATTGCGCCATCTGAACAAAAACCCGATTATGAAACGTGTCATGGCGCCGGGACCCAAGGAGAATAGATCCATTACGATACTCACAGTCTTGTGGCAGAGAAGGTTGCTTGAAACATCGAGTTGTGAATTTCATACACGGTAATACCCTTCGTGCATTAGGGAGAACCAAGCAACTGGACTGGATGTTTGTAGAATAGGAAAGAATCACATAAATAGGTAGTAATCAAATTATATGCATATGCGTCTGAAACTAGATTCAAATTTTATTGACAGTCGGAACACAGTATTCGGTGAGGGGCTATCCCCAGATGCAGAATAAATGTTCGATGTCAGCCTGTATATAATGGAACGTTCAGCGTATATGTATTGAGTATCCGACACTGTAAATCATAAGTGCGCAAGGACGTGTCATATTTCAGATGTCAGTGCTACAGGCACGGCTGTAAAACGAGTGGACGTCTCTGAGGGATGGTAGGCTGCAGTGCGCCAGGCCGCAGACCCACGCCGGCGTATTTTTACCGACGGCGCGCAGCTTGCCGAGTGATGTATAAGCCAGGTCTTGACCCACTTGCTGTCAGAACGTGGCTGCATATATCTCGCAACTCCTCCGCGGTAAGCGCGCTGCCTCGGCACGCAGCTGCTCTTGCCAACTCGTCCTCAATCTTTGCGCGACACTCCAGCAGAAAACGGACTCCAACTCCGCCACTAGTTGAGTCCATAACTTTAAATGCTTCCCGATGGTTCCCTTTCTGTTTTCACTTTATACTGCAGGGACAGAATGAAACGACTATTCTCGGAAAAATACGCGCACTTCACTAAAGAAGATTCCCACTAGCTACGATAGTCGTTCAGAATACATATTTACAGGAGTTGGTATTAAGAACTGTTTACATCTGGGACGAATCTGAAAAACATGTCGTCTATACAGGGAAAAGCTGCACTTGATTGATTTACGAATCTTAATCAGCGTAAAGAAAAAAAAGCTCGTGCTTCAAGAACAAAAGCAAACATAAACGTAGTTGGAATGTATGTCGTAGGTACGACCTTATTGTATTTCTTTAGTGTTGCCTATCTACATAGCATGATTCGTCCAAATTAATTACATGTTTCGGAACAGTCAAGTTCACATATTAATAGAAAATCAATATAGAACAGCCATGTTCACATACTAAGAGAACTTGGATAAACAACAGCTATGTTCATATACTAACAGAGCTTGGATACAGGTCAGCCATGTTGACATATTAATAGAAATTGGATAGAGGACACAGATATTCACATACTAATGGAACATGGATCTGGGACAGCTATGTTCACATAGTAATAGAAAATATATATTAAAAGCCATGATCATAAACTGATATAACAAGAATATGGACAGCCACGTTTACATACTAATAGAACATGGAAATGGGACAGATATGTTCACATACTGATAGAACATAAATATGGGACAGCCATGTTCATACACTAATAAAAAACGTATAGGGGAGAGCTATACTCATACAAGGACAGCCATGTTCACATACTAATAGAATATGGATGCATGGGTAAGCCATGTTCACATAATAACAGAACATGTTTACAAGACAGCCATTTTCACATAGTTATGAAGTATTGATAGCGATTATGTGTCAAGTAGCGTCCATGCAGAAGTTTCACTTCACCTTCTTTATCTATGCTAGTTGACTTCTATATAGTGTTATTATCTGAAGATGGGTCTGCTGAAACATATAATTTGTGAAGACTAACCTGTCGATTCAGACACGAAACATTTACTGAAAAATGAAATATACAATGATGACTTCTTAAAAGCAATAGTGGTAGATAGCTCAGTACATGAAAGTGCAAATTCTGTATTAGAAAGAGAGGGTATAAACACACCCAGCTACAGGACGTAGATACTTGAAGTCCACACTAAGTGGTATAATATAATATCTCAACTTGGAAGTAATCCAGGATCTAAGTATTGTCACTCTCCACTGAAGAGTATTTTTAAAGTAACTGTCGATTACAGCTGACTGAGAATGGAAAATGTTGGCAAATCAAATCCATTGTTCGTCACCAAAAACTCAGCAACATGGTGGACAACATATGGGGGATTTTACTTATAGGGCGTGTGGAGTATACTACCAAGAATACATAATAAAATTGTTAGAGCCATATAGAAGTAAAAATGTAGTAGACAGAGTTACCGCTTCTGACAGCAACGGCGGCTATAAATTGGAGAGGCATCATGGCGAACTGAGCTTGGATGACAGACAGAGGTACATCATTCCGTGTTGCTTCAGTTCCATGTCAGAGTTCATCCATATTAGTAATTGGCGAGTGGTACCAATGTCCGTCTCGCGACAACCCATGACCAGATTTCGTAATGAGTGACAGATCTGGAGAACTTGCTTGCCAGTGCAAGAGTTGAAAATCGTGTTTCAAGTAGTAGATCAGGACACAAGCACAGATGACACGCGGTCTTGCATCGTCTTGTGGAAAGATAACGTCAAAGACATCAGTAAAATCAGAATTGTAACGAATGCTGTCGAAATTACCCACTGTGCTACGTAAAGGAGACTGGTTTGTGTAGTTAGTGGCATCCCATACGATCACAGGTGCTTGGGCCACACGGCGACGACGAATGGAATGGGGCAACGTTCGACATACACGCAGCCTCCACTCACATATGTGTCCAGCATGAAGTTTCGAGGAGATACGTCTACAAGAGGTGGTGGTGGGGCTGCTGCTGCTTACAGTCTTGTCATTGGGCACGGCACTGTCAGTGGGCCTCTCTTTGCTGCCGCGTCAACGGATAGTTCAAGAATGGTTGCCATCCTGACAGTTCGTGGTTGCCCACACGGCATTACGCTGTCGTTGTGGCTATTTATCCTAGTGAAAATATGGCCATTTCCTGATTCAGTGTACATGCCGTGGCTGCACCGTCCTGCACAGCAGAGTGTACAATATGGCTGTCCTCTCGGGCGCTAGTCGCATGACGCCCGTGATACCCTGAATGACGATTAGGATGGCCCTCCTCACATCGTCAACTGCCAATTCGGATCAGTATCGTGGGATCCCGATCAAAATGAGAGCCCATATAATAAATAAAAAAGAAAAACTGAAACCACAGTAAACCGTAAGTAAATGCTTCCCAATGGAAAGACAGCCTGCCAGATGTTCAGCAGGAGCAGGATTTTACTTGTATCCGGCAAGAAACACTGGCGAGACCTTACATGTAACTCAGCTTGCTGAGAAATGCAAACTGTGCGGTGCGTGAAGAAGGAAGTTACATCAGCTTGTCTAGTAGAGGTGCGAGGTTCTACATTTTGAATCTCCCTATTCAAGCTTGAACGATACATCCTCTCAGAGTGGTCAGATTGAAAATTAGCTTTTTGCTCGATTGCATGGAATAAGTCTCAATAAATTAATTTTATGAGGTGATTAGTAATTAAATCAAATTTACATTCAACTGAATTTTTCTATGACTAGAGTTTGATCAAATTCAGACTAAAACGTTTGTGTTAACGCCAGATAAAATATTTGGAAACTAAATAGCCAAATGAGGTGGCTTTGATAGGGCCAGACTAAAATTTGGACTGACTGCACTAGTAACGTTAAGAAAACATCATAAACATCATTTACATTCATTCACGAATTCAATCATAAGTGATTTCAGCTACTCACAATAATGATCGCTAATATAATGCTTCATACTGTTTGTATCACACAGTAACTATTTCAATGACTGTCTCCTAACACGTGGGAAAAGCCTCGGTTTGGTTTAAAGAAGGATTTGTCTCGAGACAGACAGAGAGAGAGAGAGAGAAAACCACAAGAGGATAAAATTTATACTCCAGATTGGTACACGGTGGGCAAGAAGAATTATTAGCTTTCTGGTCAACCACGTCTTCGACAGCTCGCGTAGAAAGTCTCAACCTCGGAGATTAGTAAATTCAGAAATAAGTGGGATGGAAGCATATTCTTGAAATTCAAGTTAAACAGCACGCTTCAATTAATAATGACTTTGAGCTGGAGCTCTCCGCAAGGCGAAAAGGCCCGTAGTCTAGTTTACCTAACGAACACAAAAAAACCGTATTCACGAAATGAATTTGAAATTGAAACATGGAAGAAGAATTTTAACACGAAGAATACTCAGCCACATTATGCATTCACACGTAGATGATTCGCATTAGCTAAAGAGATACATACTGTAAGTTGGATCATGCACTCTCGCATCGCTAAATAAAGGTGGGACAAAGAACCATGCTAAATAACCGAAATATTAACAAGCATCGTGATAAACCCTAAAGGATACTCCAGTATGATTTAACATGGTTATACTTTCGAGAAACTTATTAATATCTCAAGTTCGACGACATCCTTACAAATTGCAACTACCTAAATTTACATAATAAGAGATGTCCAGACCTGACGACCTCACCTTCCGACGAACCAGCGAATAGTGGTGTTCCACACTGCTGACCGAGGTTCTGATGTAGCAGGCATGGGCAGACAAAGTACTCCCAGTTGCCTGTACCAACTGATGCAATAGCTGCTGACCAGTTTCCCCTAATGTCTCTTCAGTGCACCAGAAGGTACTATGTCTCTACAAAAGAATTGGCTAAACCCTCACTACCACTCAAAGAATCCCAGCCCAAGAACGGAAGCATCACACAAACACACACACACACACACACACACACACACACACACACACACACACCATCAAAAACTCTCTCTAGCAGACGGGACAAGGAACGGAAGATGGAAACACAGAATTACAACATGGAAACACAATAAACAAATTGGAAAAGGGAGTGCAGAGCTATTTGTCCACTTTGTATATCTTATAGATGTATGAAATGTAAAGCATAAACTGAGAAATGGCAATATTTGCCTATTGAGGTGGCACTTGCCTGTCTCATGAAACGCTCTGCTGCTCATTCTTCTCCCCATAACCAAATGGATAGATGTGGCGATCAGCAGACGTGCAGTTAGGTATATAAAGGTTGACAGGAATTGAATGGAACGGTTCACAGTGAGATTTCTCAGTCGATATAATACAGACTTAACATACCGTGAAAATGAAACCTTAAGAATAAATTATACTGTCAAGCGTTCTGAACCAGAATTCCATCAATAATTTCCAGAGTGAGAATATTTGAGTGAATGTAGAGCAAAATGCTCAGCTTGCAAGCCATGCCACTTGATCGATACTCCTCCAGTGGATTTGGCTTAAAAATCGGTTGTTACCAAGCAGCTGTTTATCTTCTTTACTCATCTTATGGCCACAGAAATGTCCGAAGGGGGGGGGGGAGGTAGGTTGTTTACAGTTGTAAATTATGGCTTGCGACTACCTTGAAAACGTTGTGCTTCCTCAAGGGTACCAAGTAACGTGTTGAGTGTTCCGAGTTCCTTCCTACGTTAGCAGTCACGTGTACACTTTGTCTATCTATAGATGTATGAAATATAAAGCATAAATTGAGAAATGGCAATATTTGCCTCTTGAAGCTGGAAATTATTGACATAGTTCTGATTCAGAGCAGTTGACAATATGATTTATTCTTAAGGTTTCATTTGCAGAGTATGTTAGGACTGTATTATATCGACTGAGAAATGTCGCTGTGAGCCATTCCAATCGATTCCCATCAATGACGACGCATCAGATGCTCAGAACATAAATCTGTCTTACCCATACAAGGTTATTTCTTTCGGGCATAGAGTTTTGGTGTTTTCTAATTTTCTATAGTCGCTCAATCATTTCCATATCAACCTTTTGAACAGTAGTTCTGTTTTCATACAAAGGTGCATCAGTTCTTGCTGTCAACTTGCTAACAGAGAAAAAGTGCTAATCATTATTTCTATTCTTTCCCCGCATGGGAACATTACTCACAAATTATTTTTTGGGTGAATTTCACAGTGCTAGGCTGTGGTCAAGAGAGTGGGTCCATTTTTAAACTCATAAGGTTTTCCAACCTTGCCTCTGATATTGTCCAGCATCGTAGAATCAAAACAAATATTTTAAAATTTTTTACATGGCTGGAGAGCAAATTTAGGATGAAATCTTTTTTAAGGAATAGTAAACAGCCAATTGACTGCAAAATGGAAGTTTATTTAAACTGTTTGAACGGGTTTTACCGTTTCCAAAAGCGTCTTCTTCGCCATTTCCGTCTGAAGAACGCTTTTTTATGAACGTTGAAATCATGGTCAAGGGGTTTAAATAAATCTTCCATTTTACAATTGATTGGCTGTTTATTATTCCTCTAAGAAGAACAAAACAAATAATAGTGTCGATATATGAAAATCATTTGCAAAACCTAAGGAAGGAAGTAACTATCGCATGACGAGTCACTACCAAGCAACATACCTCGCTTAAACTTGGGACATAGATAGAAAGAACTTCTACAGTATGATAGAGACGATAACTAAAAGAAACAGAAATGACACTTGAGAATGGGATTTTCACTCTGCAGTGGAGTGTGCGCTGATATGAAACTTTCCTGGCAGATTAAAACTGTATGCAGGACCGAGACTCGAACGCGAGACTTTGCATTTCCCGAGTTGGAGTCTCGGTCCGGCACACAGTTTCAATCTGCAAGGAAAGTTTCAGAAATGACACTTTTTATTCAAAGACAATAATTACATTGAGGTCACTACAACTCATGATGGTCCCAAGGACATCTCAGAAGACGGGACGTGGTTTTTAGTAGTGTGTGAGATCACCAGCGACAACTATGCATGCTCTGCAACAGACTCCCACGCTGGCCACATGTTGGTAGGGAGTCCTTGTGGTAAGGCGCTCCAATCCTCCAACAGTGAGGTGACAACTGCTGGATGATCGTTGCTACATGTGGAAGTGGTGCTATACGGCTCCCCATCGAATCCCACACCCACTCGATAGAACTGAAGTCGCAGGAATGGACACGTAAGTCCATTCCCCGAATATCCTCTCGTTCAAAGATCACCTCCACCGGCACTGCTCGATGTGGTCTCACAGTGCCATACGTAAAAGTGAAGCCAGGGACAAATACACCCCTGAAACGACGTAGAGGGGAAAGGAGTACTGTGTCACAAAAACCTTGATAGTCCCTGCGGAGCAGTATTCCGTTCTCACTGCGACATTAGTCAACCAACGATTAAACATAACTGTGTTATTAAATAAAGCATGTAACAAATTCTTTAAATCTGTTATATTTTGATATAAAATAGGTATAGTCGTAGTATTGAAATCTTACTACGATTTGCACACCGTCTTCACGTCTGGTGTCGTCGGCTGGTCCTTGTAATTCAAGGAGGTTCTTCATCATCTTCACTTGGCTAAGAACATTTGCAGTCTTCTTATGGATGGTTCAAATGGCTCTGAGCACTATGGGAATTAACTTCTGAGGTCATGAGTCCCCTAGAACTTAGAACTACTTAAACCTAACTAAGCGAAGGACATCACACACATCCATGCCCGAGGCAGGATTCGAACCTGTGACCGTAGCGGTGGCGCGGTTCCAGACAGTAGCGCCTAGAACCGCTCTGCCACCCCGGCCGGCTTCTTATGGAGTAAACCACGAACCATGGTCCTCAATTTGCTTTCTGTATCACTCACAAGTAGTGGTGGTGGTGGTGGTTAGTGTTTAACGTCCCGTCGACAACGAGGTCATTAGAGACGGAGTGCGAACTCGGGTTAGGGATGGATTGGTAAGGAAATAGGCCGTGCCCTTTGAAAGGAATCATCCCGGCATTTGCCTGAAACGATTTAGGGAAATCACGGAAAACCTAAATCAGGATGGTCGGAGATGGGATTGAACCGTCGTCCTCCCGAATGCGAGTCCAGTGTGCTAATCACTGCGCCACCTCGCTCGGTCATAAGTAGTACAAGACCTCTCAATGTCGTGTCAGATGAATGCTAATCATTCTGCTAAGTATTTAACTGCCAGCAACTGGACATTTTTGACTGGTACACTGATTCAAATTCAGTGCTTAATGACTGGTAATTATAGTAAGTCCGCCTCTCGAATATGTAGGGCCTAGCCACAGCCTGGATGCGCTCTTTGTTTCGGGGCACGGAATTCGCCGGACGTGTGACAGTCTGCACGATGTCTCAGACCTGAGTTTCAGTGTAAAGATTCTATCGAGTGAGTGCCCCAACACCTGCTAAAATTTCGTCGTTGCGAATTTCAACTAACATCATGATAGCGTATTCGCGAATTTCATCGAATGCTATGAGAGCCATGATAGCTAGTCTAAGTAATTAAGATGATTCTCATTTATTGTTCCGTCTGAGTCGCACATTTGTAACGGTACTACATGTTTCGATCGCTCTGGATCATCTTCAGGTGTAAGCAGTTGCGTCAGCAACCCGTATTGTCTTCTCAGAACCATGTCCGAAAGAACAGAAACCATATCCATATAAGTATATAGTTCTGGCGATCCCGGCCATGACCTTCTTTTCTGTGCGGATGCACACATATTCCCCGAACTCTTGCGGGACTTGGAAGAATATCTTGCACGAGTGATCAGTGTGTTTGGGGTGGGACACTACGAATGTAGTGTGCGGACATACAAGGTGAGAATGTGAGTCTCGCGGGAGGTGTGCGCGAGATAGTCCCTGCAGTCGCACTACCATTTGTGCCCTCGGTGGCTCAGATGGATAGAGCATCTGCCATGTAATCAGGGGATCCCGGGTTCGACTCCCGGTCGGGGCACACATTTTCACCTGTCCCCATTGATGTATATCAATGCCCGTGCGCAGCTGTCGGTATTAATGTAATTCTAATAACGTTAATATATTAAAATAGTCTTATACGTGATTTTGAGTGGCAAGAAGGGTTGTTAATGCAACTACTTAGATCTGAAGATGATCCGGATTGATCGAAACATCTAATCTAATTAAAAGTGTGCAGCTGAGGCGCAGCAATAAATAAGAATTATCTTGATTATCTAAACAGTTGCTGAATCTCTTAAGACGACTGTGTCAACTGTAGTGTATTCGTAATTATGTGAGACAGGGAAATAAAAACGCAATCCCTTCGTTCATGGCAACCATTTTACAGTAACGTACAAATCAAACACATGGTCTTAGATGTAATGTTCCGCGTTTTCTCTGGCAGACGAAAGAAGAGGTAAATTGTGACACAGAAATTTATGTTGCTCGCACAAAGCTTCCAGAAGGTACAGACTGTCAGCACTGTGTGCTCGGCATGACAGGAGCTCCACTCGCGTCTGTAGAGGCCCACACGACTCGGTGCTGTGCTGTGGAACAGCGAGGATGCTCGCCCACTCCTCCGTGACGGAATCTATAGAGATGGGCAAGGGGGTGGTTGGGGGGTAGGGGGGTGAACGGCAACACTCTGCAGCTCGGCAGCCGACGACCGAGCGACCGTTTCCGTCGCGTGAGAAGCACAAAGCGTCGCCGCCTAAGAGGCTCACGAATGTTGTTAGGACAAGCTGGCGGCGGCAGCGGTCGCGGCAGAATGCCTCCTCACGCGGCTGCGTCCGCGAATAAAGTAAAGTGGTGCTTCATGCATATTACATCGCCCTCATTCCGCGAACGCGATGGATTAGCGAGTCTGCAACTGGGCGCGCCTCTGCGCAGTTACAATGAGGTCGACGTACGCGGCGCGGCCACACCGCTCCAGGGAGCGAGCTTGCGAGACACGAGTGCGTGAGGGGCGCAAGTGTTGCGTCGACTGCGCACCAGTCGCTGGACGAGAGGCGGCGCAGAATAAATCTTCGAGATTTAATTTCGTTTAAGAGCTCTTCCCTACAATTTTTCTTCGCCTTTTTTCACTCATACTGTACAGCTTTTCCCAGCTTCATTTTTGCCCTCGGCGTTGCAAATATTAAATCCTCGTGGCGGAGAGTGAGATAGGATGTGGAGGGAAGAAGGAGGGAAGAGGGAGAGGGGACAGAGAACATGCAAATAAATGGAAGTCGACCTTCATAACATCACGTCGCGAATAGCAGCAGCTGCCGCAGCTTCAACGGTTCGGACGCTCGAATCCACACAGATGAATATTTCGACGCGTATAATGCCACGAGCAGGGTTTCTTGAAATTAAAATTTAGCCACGTGCTTTCTCCTGCCATATTCTCTATGCAAGTATTTTCGGTTTCCAGAGAAACCGCATTTTCACGCTGATTCGCTCTCGTCATCTCATACCTTCAAAAGTGTTTTAATTCTGCCCGCGAACTTGCTTAACATTTTTATTTATTGTTTCTGGTTTGCCTCCTCTTCTGGTTGAATTGGCATCAGCAAAATTGTCTCTCTTCTGTCTGTGATTAAAGAAAAAATAAGAGGTACTCAATTAAATTTCAACAATATTAAATGTTGATGGTGTGAGTAATGAGTAGCCCTGTGAGGATCATAGCGGGGAAGGATGGTGGTAAACGTTGAGGTAAGATTTTGATAAGGTAAGATATAGGGCTCGGAACTATAAAAATGAGGTGTGTGTGTGTGTGTGTGTGTGTGTGTGTGTGTGTGTGTGTGTGTAAGCAGGAAAGACTCGGGGATTGGGAGGATCTTACTGCCGGTGAGCTGACGTGACTTTTGAGACGTTCTGAAAGATGAGAAGGAGAAGATATATACTTTCTACCATACATTGATCTCCGAGATAACTGCGTAGTTTGGTAGAGAAGGCGATCTAGTATTTGGAGATAAGTGGAAGGTAGATCGTGTGCAGCAGCAGATGTGGTTTTTCATATTATAACACACATACATCGTAAAGTTTAGATTGAAAATTATCGGATATTTAAAAGACGTGAAGAGCTAATTGGTTACACCAATTTTATTGCACTGACTAGGTTTCGATACCGATTAAAGGTAGGTCTATCAGAATTTGTTACAGCTACATACGTTCAAATTACATGGAGAGATAGTAAAAGCGTGTAATATGGTTTTATTTTCTCTTCATGCAACTGAATCAATGTCATTATAACTTATTCTGATGAAGATACTCTTAGTCGTAGCAGATCAATGCAATAAAACTTGTGCAACGGGGTGACCGTTTTATCCTTAATTAAAACTTAAATACGGTTGCTGAACCTCAGCCACTTTCAGTACTGACAGGCAAGGTTGTACATTTCAGAGTAGGTAAGGCAAACGTGATGAACAATTTCTTTACATGGATATATGTATCTACTAATACATAATCCACAAATCCTCTAACTGTACCGAGCGAGGTGGCGTAGTGGTTGGCACACTGGACTAGCATTCGGGAGGACGACGTCTCCAGCCATCCTGATTTAGGTTTTCCGTCATTTCCCTAAATCGCTTCAGACAAATGCCGGGATGGTTCATTTGAAAGGGCACGGCCGATTTCCTTCCCCATCCTTCCCTAACCGGAGCTTGTTCTCCGTCTCTAATCACCTCGTTGTCGACGGGACGTTAAAAAACACTAACACAAACCCTAACCTAACCCTAACTGTCTGTTGCCAAGGCTACATCTTTCCGATCAATTACAGAAACGTTTCTTCGGAATAACAGTTGTCAGTAAACTTGCCAATGAGATTGTATTTTTCTGATACCCCCGTTACGCTCATTTAGAAATATGTAGGAAATATATTGGCTAACGCTTGTTGTAATCAGTAAATGAAGACAAAGCAGGTAACCAGTTGAAGCAAAAAGTGGTTTTATTCAAGCTTTGACTATCGTTTGGACCGATGTAAACCCGTCCTCTTCAGAAGTACATGTAACTAAAATTTCACAATGGGAAAACACCAAATAATGAAGTTATCTGACACTTCTCCGATGAAAATATTCTGTCAACGCTCGTCACGTTATGAGCTTAGCGTATCAGAGAGTCGGCGTGAAGGCTGACAGCGCATTTTCATCAGACAAGTGTCAGATCGCTTCGTATTTGGTGGTTACACGTACTTTGAAGAAAATGAATTTGAATTCGTCGAAAGAATGGTCAATGATTGAATAAAACCACCGTTTGTTGCTAATGGTTGGCTGCTTTGGATTCTTCTACTGGTCTCTAACCGTTGTTGAAGAGCAGCCAACTTCAGAATATTGTTGTTTATTTGAATGTATGCTTTCGCAATTTTGACAGTAAATCTCTTCGTGATGCACAACTTATCTCCTGTATCATTTCTCACAACAGTTTTGGCGAGTATCTAATCGACTCTCTCACGTTTGCTAAACAAAACCGTGACGAAATGCGTCGCTCTTCTTGGTATTTTCTCTGTTACCTTTATCA
This sequence comes from Schistocerca gregaria, assembly GCF_023897955.1. Taxonomy (NCBI): domain Eukaryota; kingdom Metazoa; phylum Arthropoda; class Insecta; order Orthoptera; family Acrididae; genus Schistocerca; species Schistocerca gregaria. The sequence continues at coordinate 648,072,269 of NC_064920.1, forward strand.
ATCCTACCTGAAACGTCCACGACTGATGAGCAATACTTAATGATCGGTGCATCAAAGAAGGTTTCGGATGATGTATGTTTCGGGGTAGATTATACATGCTAATGATTCTTCAAATTACTTTGTGAGGTGCTTTTCTACATATATTTCTCGCGGTCGCAATCGTTAAGGTCACGCTTAATGCATGTTCATAAATATTTCATAATTCTGTTTCTATTGATTGTAGGCAAATAGTTTGAACAAAAAGTAATGGACGCATTCACATATTTATTTTCAATATGTTACGTTTACGTTGATGGTCAGTTAACGTTCCCTTCTCCTAGTTTCTCACTCTGTAGTGGGCTTTGCATTTCGTTATAATATTAAAGCTTTTTAACTTTCCTACAAACCAATGGCAAGTAGCGTGAACAGAAACCTCCCTATAGAATTCTGTTAGCGTACGTCTGAAGCTATTCTTATATATGATGATTTTCCCCTTTAAGAATGCTGTGTTTAATTTCTATAATAGGAAGTTCACAATATAATCGCTTAGCTGATCCGATATTCCCGACGGTCTTATGTTCTCAGTACGTGGCAATGAGGAACCGTGCTGAGCTTAGGAACAGGACATTAGTCTCCGTTCTGTTATGAAGTGGAAGGCAATACATGACGCCACCAGCATGATTGTAATTGCAGGCTGAGGGGTTCAGTCTACCATAACATCAAATGACATGGCGAGGGAGATATACAGTGCGCAAGTTTCTTCAGGTACGCGATATTCAGCTAAGGTTAGTCAGTGATGATAAGACTCGATGGAATTGCGGTGAAGTTGTTTGCTTCATTTCACCCGCTCTTTCAAATGGTCGCACACCATGCCAGTCAATGCGCGATAGGCTGTCTAGTGTTTCTCAAAACAGGAACGTATGGGCGCAGCCCTATGAACACGGCTGTTAGCATTTTGGTCGATAAATGTCTCCCCAGCACATTATGAATGTGTATATGAAGGCGCAACACCTGGTCAGCAGACTGTTTAAGTAAATATACATATTCATTTTCATGCTAACCTGAATCGATGGGTCAGAATCATGATAAAGAAAACACCACAAAAACATCGCACAATCTCCTCTGACCCAAACTGTCTCTCCACACACTGCGTGTTAAACGGCTCATGGATCATCGGCGGGTCGGACCGCACTACACGCCTGCAATCAGCTACCGTTCATCTTACGAGTTGTTTAGCATAACCATCACAGCTAACCATAGTATAATAATAACGGACCCTCTCTGCACGGTGCAAACACTAACTTTAATTGGTAAAGAGAAAGGGAGTTGCTACACACCTTATCAAATAGTCACTGATGTATGAGCGGGAGGTATCATTCGTGTGGACCAGTGAACATACTGGAGATGCAAACGGGCCCTGGTGCGATTCCCGGTCGGGTTGAAGATATTTCCGCTCGGGGATTGGGTGTTGTGTTGTCCTCATCAACATTTTATCCTCATCACCGGCGCGCAAGTCACTCCCCCGGGAGTTACCTCCCGGCCAACGATGCCATACGCTCATTTCCATTTTTTACACACAAGATACTTCACTACCATGACATACGTCAGCAGAGTAGAATGACGTGACTGCTTGTTACCAATTCTACACCATTTACAGCGCTGCACTGTGGTCAGTGTGTTCTCTTAAGGGACGACCAATATATTGTACGATGAGCTTAAATTCGAAACAGAGAAACAAGTAACAATGCTGCTGTCGATTTATGTGTGAGTGTACACGCCTGTGTGTATGTGTATGTGTGTATGTCTGTTATCTATTGATACCATGGCTATGGCAGATGTAGAATCACTGAGTGCTTAAAATCCGTAAGGGTATTAGGTTACATGACTCTCTCTCAACTATAACTGTATCTGTACAGCAGATTGGATAAGGATAACGATCTTTAAGAATGCTTGTAACTACCTTGCCATTGACAGCTCCTTCGTAACAGTCAGACGTGTGGTGCAGCCACAATTCGGAAGATGTCATAAGCAAAGGTAAAGAGGTAGAGTTCCTACGAATAATGCTACAGGAATAATTCCTGATATTTTTCTGTAAGAACCTCTTCCTGGAGGAGCTTTTGTTCTGGTAGTCATAAAATATTTCAGATTCGCTACAGGAAGGACAATTATCCACGGAGTTTTCTTAGTTGTGTAAGGTTTTTAGCAATAGCTTGTGTTCTGTCCATTGTGGGTGTCTTGGAAGCGCTGTAGCTGCCACTTTGCAGACGCTTCGAATGCAGTTTAGAGGCATACACAAAAGGTACACGAAAAATACTAAGAAATGCCTGTGATGTGGTTGAAGAAGTCCATGATTCTGTAATCTTCGTGGATGATGATGGTGAGGGCTCCTACTGTCTGTGACATAATGGATTAATTGGATACATGATTAAAAGGAGTAACATGGAGAACATGAAGAAAGATGTGCTATGTGCACTGGGGAATCCAACATTTTATAAAAATGTGTGTGTGTGTGTGTGTGTGTGTGTGTGTGTGTGTGTGTGAGAGAGAGAGAGAGAGAGAGAGAGAGAGAGAGAGAGAGAGAGAGAGTGAGAGAGAGAGTGTTCACGTCTCCTCCAAAACTGCAGGACCAATTTCAATCAAACTTGGCACACTTATCCCTAACTATCAGCTTACAATCGTTGTGTGGGTAATACCGACCTACGCATCGTAGTTCAGAAGACGTGACATCGTAAGCAATGATATGAATGAAAAACTGTCGCACCGTGAATGACGTTTAAATTTATTACTTCTGTGCAGCTATAACTATAGGCAACATTCTTCGCACACAGAATTCACATATGATGTTGAACGTACCATCCGAGCTATATGATTGTACAACACGTAGTTCAAGAGATATGATGCCTTAAACACTGAGAAGTATGAAAAAAGTGGCATCATATACTTTATTATTTACTACTAAGACACTCCTACAGTCGACTCAACTTACGGAAAGCCCAGCGATCTTGACAGCTTTCTGCCGCGAAGCGCAAACGACAGTATGCGAAAAAAGTGGTCGTCTGTATGCTACGAAGAGGCGTTGCCATAGAGGCATTAGCAAAATCACGGTGTAGACACGCGAAGCAGATACACCCAGCTGCCTGCAGATGTAATTATAAATATTGTTTATAATCAATCTCTGAGTAAATAAATATTTCAGAGAAATTTTATTTTGCATACTATATTTATTAATTTGGATACTGTAACTATACATCTGCACATTGTGCTTATTTCTTTGTACGACTGTTTCATAATTTCAAAGGTTTCTTCACGACTACATGGAAATGACGTTTTTTGGGTATTACAATAGAAAACAGTCATTTTCTTCGTTCCTAACTGAAGACTGTCAAATGAATACCCGGGAAATGTGTTTGTCAACTACTTATTTAATGAAGGGAATGTGGGCGTCGGAAGGCGAGAGGGAATCTGAAAGAATACTTTCATTACTCAAGTGATTATAGGCCACGTTTTGTGAATTTAGAAAATAGTGCGTGGTGCGCTAAATTTAGAACGATAGAATAAAGGAAGATCAGAGTTTAAAGTTCCGTCGACAGCACCGACATTACAGATGGCGCACAGGTTCAGATTATGAAAGGATGGGTAAGGAAATTAGCCGTGCCAGTTTCAAAGGAACAACATCGGCATAAAAATTAGAATGGTGATTATTATATTAATTATTAGTGAACAATTGTACAGCTCATTCGTAGCGCACGAGCAAGACAAAATTTTAAAAACTGCACAAGATGTATTCGAATGCGTCGATGTGCAATGTATACCATAACATTAAACAATTAACGTGGACTAAGGGAGACCTTAACATGGAACTTTTAAAAACCATCGCACGATGCATTTAAAATTACTCTAAACCGATAATGGTTAAACCTAATGCTTGTGGCTGGTTAGTGTATTTAAGTTACAATCCTTATTTTTGAATTGCGTGTGAGGACGGAGAGAGAAAGTGGAATGTATTGATACAGGCACGGCAGCAGAGCTGCGTTTGGAAGCATGCTAAGCACGTTCCGGTGAAATATAGGAAATCACGGGGCATTTTTTACTATCACAAACGATTAACTGAAGCAAGACAAACCTATACTTTTATCATTTTTAGATCTGAATAACATTTTCGACAGTGAACGGTATACATGAAACTTCCTGGCAGATTAAAACTGTGTGCCCGACCGAGACTCGAACTCGAGACCTTTACCTTTCGCGGGCAAGTGCTCTACCAACTGAGCTACCGAAGCACGACTCACGTCCGGTACTCACAGATATATATTCTTCGAGTATCTGAAGTTACCAGCAGTTGTCTATAACATGTACAGATTTCAGAACGTATTTATGTAAGTGGAAAAACATGAACACTTGAGGAGTGACGCAGGGACATAGATTGCAGCCTATCCCCTGCCTTATTCAGTATGCACACAGAGCAAGTACAAAATTAAACCAATAATAAATTTGTAACGGGGATTAAAATTCAGCATTAATGAAGTAAAAACAGAAAGGTTTGACAATGAAACTTAAATTTTGTGTGGGATGGCAGAGGAAGACAGGTTGAGCGAAATGAATAGTCTCTTGAATAGAGAATTTAAAATCAACATAAATAAATATAACACAACGGTAAAATAGTGCATTCTAATTAAACTTGATGATACGGAGTATATTAGCTACTACAAAAAGAGAATACGAAGCGAAATGGCAATGTAAAGCAAAACTAAAACGAAGAATGAGACGAGACAAAAGCATATTGTACTACTACCGTACGTGTGTGGCTTTATTTAAAGTGGGAAAAGTGGTACGTTGAGTGGGAATCATGCCTATCTAATGAAACAGCAACAAAATTAGAAATATGTTACGCTGCACGATGGCTGCTATCAACATGTGCGGAATATCATACTTTGATGAGACAGGACTCCTTTTAGTACAACGCTGAACAATACGTGGACCAATAGTAAATAAGTCGTGCAAATGTTACAGCAGCCGAAATGTTGGTTTTATAAAAAAGAATGACACTGTGGTCACTAATCCTGAAACGTTATATTGAAACACAGAAGCAGCGGAAGGCTGATACATATGCAAATAGGGTCATATAACACTGATGGTCGTAAGATGCAAAACCAAGAACGATAACAAACAACGAAATTTTACTTACGTTGTGTAGGAGGAATCCATGATTTGATGACGAACGAGGTGCGAAATGCACAAGGTTCCACCTCCACTGACAACGACGACTACAACCCAGATGAATTTGGATGACGGACACTGGTGCATCATTTGCTGCATCCAAGGCCTTAAGCCATACTCCAGCACAACAAAGTCCATTCGCTTGTCTAATTTGATACTCACCAACAGCCTGTAAGTAAACAGCATCTTTATATGCTGTCTTGAGGAAGTCTCCACTCGGACCAGCGCTGTCAACACCGCCACCGGCTGCATCAAAACAGCTGTTCTACTTTTTTGACGACGATAACGTGTCCATATGTGAGCAGGACACATATGTTTCAGCTCCGTCAGTATTTAAGAAGTGGCACTGGAGTTCCGTGTATGTCCGTTGTGTTCAAGGAATTATTTAACTTACTCAATTTTGACTTTGTGGCACAATAACTTCTAATTCTCTTTGTTTGGCCTTATGTAAAAAGGGGTCATCAGACGGTTTCGTTGGACTTAATTTAAAAAAGGATCACTAAACTCTACTGTTTGGACTTTGTATCTCCAGATATATCATAGACTTGTGTCTAACCCTTTGATTACCAGCGGGACGTATATGTGCTTCGATAGTCTATCAGCGAAACAATTGGAATTTGCTGCATGTTATTGTTCTGTATCACTGTCCCAATGGTAAAGGGTTACCTAATGAAGGCTGTTTGATTTCTTGTAATTACAGATTGCATATGTAGGTTGTGCTGTCCTCATGCTTTATTGTTAACCCTCGTTGCTGTATTGTCGCCGGCCGCGGTGGTCTCGCGGTTAAGGCGCTCAGTCCGGAACCGTGTGACTGCTACGGTCGCAGGTTCGAATCCTGCCTCGGGCATGGATGTGTGTGATGTCCTTAGGTTAGTTAGGTTTAAGTAGTTCTAAGTTCTAGGGGACTGATGACCATAGCTGTTAAGTCCCATAGTGCTCAGAGCCATTTGAACCATTTTTTTGCTGTATTGTCACTGCAGATAGACAACCAAATTACCAGTCCCTCAAAGCAGGGTGCCTTCAAGGACACAGCGTCCAAGACCTTCACCTACGAATTGACGCTTGCCTTATCACAAAGCGAAGTCGATATTGAGCACCTGGGAGTGAGCTACAAAATGTTCTGTGTAGTGATGTATGCGTCTGTTTTCAGAATGTCTTGTAAGTCTTTATCAGTCGTCTTTTGAAATTCTGGAGTTACTTATGAATAATCCTGTACGCCCTACTCGCCACCTCTCCCTCAACCCACTTGGAAAACGAAACGCTGAGACGTATTCTTTTCATACTGTTCCTTCTAACTAAGACATTAATTAAAACAACCTTACATTAACATTTCTGGAGTAAAATTTCTAGTCAAACGGTTAATCTGTATGCACTGTGAGTCTAATGAAGGGTTGACGCTACTGAGACTGTCATTCGTAATCAAGTAACTGTCCATCAGGGCGTGCCTTCCTGAATTCAATGACTTCTGTCACTACATGATACCATGCTGCTTCAGTTCTGTGCTAGAGTTCATCAACCGCTCTGCCAGTCTCTCGACTGGGGAGAGGCGAGCAAAGTGCGGTTTTGTGTTATCTCGTTCGTAATGTCAGATGGGCCTCAAAGACAGATGTAACTGAAGTTCATATCATCGCACACTTCGCTGCAGAGTGAAAATTTTATTCTGATAACATCCATTAGGCTCAGGGTAAGCAATGTCTCCGCAGTATACTTCTCCCAAGTGCGTTGGTAATTTTCACACGAGAGTTTCTGTGAAATTTGGAAGGTAAGAGACGAGGTAATGGAAGTTGTAAGGAACAGTCCTGGATCATGTTTGCCTACCTCAGGTGGTAGAATACTTGCCCGAGAAAGGCGAAAGTCCTAAGTTCGAGTCTCGGTCCAGAAAACAGTCAGGAAGTTTGATATCAACACACATTCCACCGCACAATGACAATTACACTCTAGAAATGTATCGGCTATTTTTCAAATTTCTGGTTATGCCAAGCAATAGTAATGTGTACTTAGGGCCACCTCGTACAGTCACACCAAGTGCTGGTCCCTGAGGAAGATACTGGTTCCAAAATGTCAACACCAGTTCTCCTTGAAGCCTTCACAGTGATACAGCAAGCGCGACAGTGTACTCTGAACTGACACTCATTTAAAAAGACTATGTTGTCATTAAAAGTCGCTGCACATACTCTTTTCTCATAATTCTGCAAGGAATATTTCAACAATCAGCAAATGAAATCTACTACAAGAAAAGATACACTGGCGGAAAAAGTCGCAACACCAAAAAATAATTAATGTAGGGTGATTAAATTTCGGTAATACATTTGACTAGGTAACATACTTAAGAGATTAACCATGCAAGATCATAGGTTAACGTAAGCACGAGATAAGCCATTGCAAAAGTGAAGTGCTGGTACATTAATAAACAGTGTAACCGCTGGAATTTTGCATTCAAGAACGCAAACGTGTGTGCCGGATGTCAGTTTGTGGGATGGAGTTTCAGGCCTGTTGCACTTGGGCGGTCAGTGCTGTTTGTGAATGAAGCTGGAGTTGTCGTCCAGTAATATCCCATACATGCTCGATAGGAGACAGTTCTAGTGATTGAGTAGGCCAAGGCAATATGTTGACACTGTGTAGAGCACGTTGGGTTGCAAGAGCTGTAGGTGGGCGAGCGTTATCGTGTTGGAAAATACCATCTGGAATACTGTTCATGAATGGAAGCACAACAGGTCGAATCACCTGACTCATGTACAGATTTGCAGTGTGGGTGTGTGGGATAACCACGAGAGTGCTCCTGCTGTTATACGTAATTGCGCCCCTCACCATGACTCCAGGTATAGGTCTACAGTGTGTACCACCACAGACAGACTGGTAGCAGACCCTCCTTCTATCCACCACACAGCCGTTACTGGCACCGAGGCAGAACCAGCTTCCATCTTAAAACACAACACATTCCACCTTGCCCTCCAATGAGCCCTCGCGTGACATCACTGAAGCTGTAATTGGATGGCGCTGGTTTGGGGTCACTTGAATGCAGTCAACAGGACGTCTAGCTCGGAATTATCCTGGAACTAACCGATTTCTAAAAGTTCGTTGTGTCACTATGGTGCCAACTGCTGCTCAAATTGCTGCTGCAGATGCAGTATGATGCGACAGAGCCATACACCGAACGCGATGGTCTTCCCTCTCGATAACGCCGCTTGGCCATCCAGAGCCCAGACTTCGTGCGACCGTACGTTCTTGTGACCACCACTGCCAGCAATCATGTACAGTCGCTACATTCCTATCAAGTCTTTGTGAAATATCGCGGAAAGAACATCCAGATTCTCGTAGGCGTATTGCGCGCCCTCGTTCAAACTCAGCAAGGTGTTGATAATGGCGTCTTTGTTCCCTTAATGGCAGTCTAGACTAAAATAAACTCACCATGTCCAATCTCAAACTTAACTAATGCAAAAGGCCGGTACAGCGTGCATTTAAAGCAAACCTGATTTGCATCCTCATAGTGGAGCTGCTAGCACCACTCTTATGCGACTGATGCGAAACATGAATAGACTACCAAATTCATTTTGAGCCCCACAACTCCTTCTTGATGCTGCGATTTTTTTTCCGTCAGTGTATTCGTGTACCATCGATATACCTGAACAAAGATAACCTGTGGGCAAAGGATGTAAGTGAATACCTTCTGTTTCTTCACTGGGTTTGGTCTACGAATTTGTTGATGGAAAAGCAGATAACGGTCTCTGTATAAGCAGCGCTTGGCTGATGACCACGAGTCAGAGAAGCCCTACTCCGTAACAATTAGACAGGCCGCAGTGGGAGCTGTGAAGCCGATAACGAAAACCGTCACTATTGTTGTACATGTCAAGAATGACCTTCAACCTACGTATATTTTTAATAGGACAGAAGTCGAGTTCTCTGATACTAACTTACTATCGCTATCGACTTTTCCTAAGTCACCTTACGGCCAGCACGTGGCGCCCATTATTGTCCTCAGTTCATGCGTAACTCTTTCGTTACTTATCAATCAAGATTAAAACCACAATGGTCACGGAATTTCGATTATCTGGGTTTCGTGGGAGCTGCACTTTAATCTTAATGTGTACAGGGTGACCCCGTGATGAGGTTCCAAACGTTCATGGACAGTGCAGAAGAGAAACTGTATTATTTTGAGTTAAGGGGCCCTTGTCCGGAAAGGACCGAACAGCAAGTTGTAAGCGGAAATCGCTCTGATACGTCTGTCAGTGGACCGCTTCTACTGCAAGCTCTATGTCTTTCACATTTTGAGAGGAGTCAGCATGGACCAAAACAAGAGAAAATGTCAAGAAAGTGTGGGTTATGACGCGTAAACCTTAAGAACTGATGTGTTTCACAGAAGCAAAGATGTGCTCATAACCTTTCACAAGAAGTTTTTTCTTGTTCCGCTCCAAATTATTTCCTTGCAATGTCCGGAAACCAAAGAGCTTCCATATGAAGAGTTCCACTGACAGACGTATCAGAACGATTTTCGATTATAACTTATCAGTCGGTCGTTTCCAGACCAGGATCCGTTAACTGAAACTGAAACACTTACTCTTCTCCATCATTCCTGAAAGTTTGTAAAATAAATCACGGAATCACCCTGTATAGCGGGCAGTAGGTGATGCAGCACCTGTTCAGGTTTCGCGCGTCCTTTCCTAATAGCTTCAAATAGTCTCTCACAGTGTGTTCCTTTTGTAATTACAATTAACGTACGAAGTTTTCGGGCCTGTATCTTCAGTCACATGTACCTTCTATTGCATTTGGTCACGTAGTATGTGAATTCAGCTATGGACCATGTGTAATTTAATTATCGTTTGTGAGTGGAATCCCCATTATTCTGACCATTTTATCTCAATATACAATTACTCGGAATGGTGGCTATTGATTCTGCACACCTTATCAGTAACCTTTCCTTATCTACGGCATGTCTTTCTCATGATCACAGTCTTGTCTTTTTGTAACAGCTTCGGCTGTGTATGTAGCATAGACTGATAGATAAACGTTTTGTAGCCGCATGACGTACGTTTGTCGCTGTACGAGTCAACGGGGTTCAGGATAGGAAGATCACAAGGAATCTTCGTTTCTCATAATCACAGGTACGACAAAGAGGTTTTCTGTTTCAGTATATAACTCTCTCAGTATATCCATATCAAAGATAAAATTTTTCTTAAACATTTTTAGGATACTCATATAATGTCTACTTGCAAACAAATTAGGGTCAAAAGTTTGAAAATAGAAAGTGGTGGTAGGAATCACATTTATTTTCGTTAAACTCACGATCTAAGTAGAGCACAGTTACACAAGCTTTCTCGTTAGGAGCACCTCTCTCTCTCTCTCTCTCTCTCTCTCTCTCTCTCTCTCTGTCTCTACTGCCTCGTCAAGTTAGGCAAAACAGTAGGCGCTGGGCTGGCGGTCTATGATGCTCCAGGCGACGTCACAGTGTCCGATGAACACCTTCCTTGCTGCAGACAAGTCCATTTCATGCCTCAAGCCAAGAGACGTGCCTCTACGACCCTGCACGGCCGAGCCTACAATATATCTGCCCTCTCAGGCGCTAGACGCGGGGGCTGTTTATATATTGCGTGACAGTATGTCTATCCTGAATTCTTAGACTCCATTTTCTCATGACATTCGTGGGATACCGACCAAAGCGAGCTGCAATATCGCAAGACGAACAAACTTCAATCCCGATAGGCCACAAACCTGCTGCTGTCGGATATTGAAACTTGCTAGTAGAGAATTGAATGAATGACCTGCTGGGCAATCCTTCCTTGTATACAGAAAGTAGACGGCACTATTCCTATGTACTTAGTGCAGTTACACTGAAATGTTATTTGCTTATCAAATTACGTATTATACACTACTGTCCATTAAAAGTGCTTTACCACGCCAAAATGAAGATGATAAACGTGTATTCATTGCACAAATATATTATACTAGAACTGACATGTGATTACATTTTCACGTAATCTGGGTGCATAGATCCTGAGAAATCAGAACCTAGAACAACCCATTCTGGCAGTAATAACGGCCTTCATACGCCTGGGCATTGAGTCAAACAGAGCTTAGACGGCGTGTACAGGTACAGCTGCCCATACAGCTTCAACACGATACCACAATTCATCAAGAGTAGTGACTGGCGTATGTGGACGAGCCAGTTGCTCGGCTACCATTGACCAGACGTTTTCAATTGGTGAGAGATCTGGAGAATGTGCTGGCCAGGGCAGCATTTGAACATTTTCTGTATCCAGAAAGGCCCGTACAGGACCTGCAACATACGGTCGTGTATTATCCTGCTCAAATGTAAAGTTTCGCAGGGGTCGAATGAAGGGTAGAGCCACGGGTCGTAACACATCTGAAATGTAACGTCCACTGTTGAAAGTGCCGTCAGTGCGAACAAGAGGTGACCGAGACGTGTAACCAGTGGCACCCCATACCATCACGCCGGGTGATACGCCAGTATGGCGATGACGAATACGCACTTCCAATGTGCATTCATCACGATGTCGCCAAACACGGATGCGAAGATCATGATGCTGTAAACAGAACCTGGATTAATCCGAAAAAATAACGCAGCCATGGTCTCCGAGTTGATAGTCCATACTGCTGCAAACGTCGTCGAACTGTGCGTGCAGATGGTTGTTGTCTTGAAAACGTTCCCATCTGTTGACTTAGGGATCGAGACGTGGTTGCACGATCCATTACAGCCATGTGGATAAGATGCCTTTCATATCGACTGCTAGTGATACGAGGGATCCAGTACGGCGTTCCGTATTACCCTCCTGAACTCACCGATTCCATATTCTGCTAACAGTCATTGGATCCCAACCAACGCGAGCATCAATGACGTGATACCATAAACCGCAATCGCGATAGGCTACGATCCGACCTTTATCAAAGGCGGAAACTAGATATTACGCATTTCTCCTCCTTACACGAGGCATCACAACAACGTGTGTGAATGCTCTGAAAAGCTAAACATTTGCATATCACAGCATCGTCTTCCTGTCGGTTAAATTTGGCGTCTGTGGCACGTCATATTCGTGGTGCAGCAATTTTAATGTCCAGTAGTGTACTTCGTACCTGTTTGACGTTTGTTGCAAGCCACCGTCATGGTGGTACAAGTTTAATGGCCAGTATTTCTCGTGGTTACACATAATCCCTTAAAATGAGCATGTTATTGAAACCAGACGTGCCATCTACCAGCGCTGGTAGCTGATGGAACAGAAGGCCAGAGCGACCACAGGGCCCCACTGTAGCGGAGACTGGCGGCCATGCCGGACGCGGATACCGATACGGAGGCCCGCCCGGCCGTAATGGCAGCGCGCTAACTACCCCAGTCCCCCACCCTGCTAACCCTTCCAACCCCCCTCCCTCCCCCACCGCACATTGCCGAGCGCCTCGGGTTTCCAGCGCAGACAGTGGCGGCTGCCGTCGATAGTGACTCCACTCACAAAGTAAAGGGGAATGGCCGGCGGCTTCACTTTGCTTTCAGGCATCAGTTTCTCCCTCAACTGACGTCGCTAGGTTGGGTGGAATAAAGTGATCGGTCTGGTAAAAAACCACTTCAGGAGTTTTGTCTCCTGAATTCTTGATTAATCGGACGAGATTTTCTCCTCCACATGAATGACGAGCTCTTTGGCAGTGTTCCGAGTTGCCAATAAGCTCCTTTATTTTATTTTCTTTAGTCGTTGGATAGTCTCATGTAATATACTTCAAATAGAGGCGAAATCTCAGTACCCGTTCATTTAGCGGACGTGGAATGATTACGGTCTTACATTACCCTACTGAACACGCTACACTTGTTCTTGTGTTATTAATCATCTGACTGGTTTGATTCGCCACGCCACGGCCTTCTCTGCTGTGTCAACCTCTTCATCTCATCCCTACGCCATCAATTATTCGTTGGATACATTGTAGTCTCCATCTCTTCATGCAATTTCTGCCCCGTACGGATGTCTCCAATATCTTGGAGGACGTTGTCTTATGTTATGCGACATCTCAAGTCATCCTACGTCTTCTTCTAATCAGTGTTTCTTACATACTAGTTTCTTCACCGCTTATGCAAGAACGCTGCGGGTTCTTACGTTTTGATTTCATTTGATTTTCGTCTCCTTCTACAATAAGTCACAAATGCTTAGATCATACTACTTCCCTCACATTGCAAAAAAAAATTTCTCGATTTAATGTCGAAGTTTTATAACAGCAGACTTCTCCTAGCGAGGGACTTCCAAGCTTGCAGATTTCATACACCTGGTCTGCTATGTGGTCCTCAATTTTGTTGTTACTAAAGTTTATCGCTACTCTCATTCTTCCTACTTCGCAATACTCAATACTTTCGTCTTTCTTTGATGAACTCAAAATATATGTTGTACTCAATGGGCTGTTCCATTCAATAGGTCCTGTACTTCTTCCTCACTTACGCAAATGGTAGCAATGTCACCAGTAGGTCTTATCATTCGTATCTTCTTGCCAGAATTTAATCCCATTCCTGTACCTTTCGTTTACTTTCCTTTTTTATTAGTCCACATACGGTAGCACCAAATGTTCTACTGAAAATGATTAGCTTCTGCTCTTGCGCAGTGAAATACATTTCTTTAACAGTACTGGATACTCACATATTAAATGTTCCTCGAGACATTTGAGTCTAAACTTTATCTAGCTCTGTTAACTATAATGCTGTGGTAGCGCAATGCTTAGCATAACTGCGCAGTAAGCAAGGAGACTTGGGTTCGGGGGTGTAACAGATTCAAGTCGCCGATGTAACAGATATCCCTTTCGACATGCGTCAGATTTCACGAGTGCCAGCAGACTTTAGTTCAGCGACGTAGCGTCGATCTCCTCACGTTTGTCAAAGTGTTCGCGTGTCACACCGAAATCTGGGAATCAGTGAATAGTTGTCCATTCCAGGAACATATTAAAGTGCCCATCAACAGTGGGCCTGTCGCACCGAGACTCTTTGTCGTTTTATTTAAGGTTATGCTCACGTTCAAATTTCGACTAAGGGTTTTGAATGGACGCTAATTGTTTCACACTATACCAATGTAGAAACTTCGGTTTTCCTACTCTCCAAAGTGGTGAGGTGATGTTCAGTGGCGTTGCCGGCGTACGGAGTCCTTATAGAAGGCCAGAATGTTCTTGAAGATGTCATCAGTGTCAAAAGTTATCAATAACCTGTTGTTCATCGCAGTGTGAACTGTCGTGTTCGACCGCTAAAAGTGTGGGAATCAACGCCCAAAAGAAAAGGATGGTTTCGTTGACGCACTTACGTCACCCCTGCGGTCCTTTCGTGTCAATTTTGACGGGGGCTATGTTTGGAAAGTTTCTCTTGACCAGCCGCAAGAAAACAGCATGATTTCAACCATGGGCGGTTCTGATCTCCATCGCAAAGGCGTCAAAAAAAAGGGATGAAATGCTGGTAAGCGGTGGTTTGACAGCCGTTTTGTGGCGTGGCAGGTCCACGCTGGCTTTGGGCAGGATTATGGCGAATTTGACGCCAATTGATATTATTTACCCACCTTTCACCTCACATGCACATACCTGCATACATATTTTTGCAAGTTTTGGCACATTGCTGTTTCAAGAGGGGCACCAGGCTTCTGCTCCATTATTGAGAATGGCAGTGGGCACCTTTGAGCGAAATTTCAACCTTAGGAGTAACAATGGGCTTTAATTGTTTGGGGAATGTAGTTTCTTTAACGGGAACTGAAAGTTATTCCAAAATTTAACAACCAAACCTAAGGGCCCGGGTTCGATTCCCGGCTGGGTTGGACATTTTCTCCGCTCAGGGTGTTGTGTTGTCCTAATCATCATTTCATTCCCATCGACGCGCAAATAGCCGAAGTGACGTCAAATCGAAAGTCTTGGACCTGGCGAACGGTCTACCCGACGGGAGGCCCTAGTCACACGACATTTACATTTACATTTACTTTTAAATGGAATTTTACGAAATGCTCCATAGCTGCTATATTTGTCTTGAAAACAGACGTGCCGCAGATAAAATTTGCTTTTATTTTGATTATTTACGTTTCGTCCTCCGCGACTGGTTTCGCGAGCACAGCCGCATTCTTAAGAGTTCATTCTCACGCAGTCGAAAACTCAAATTTAGCCGAAGGCTGCTCTCTAGAAACCAGAAACAAAAATAAACAAAATAAAAACAAAGTGTATCTGCTGAACGCCTATTTTCAGGGTCATATGAGGAGCTTAATGAGTTCCTGCGTACAATGTGAGTAATAATGGAGCCTGAAGAAATGAATTAACATTTGTACAATGGCCGGTACTCGAACCCAGGTCTCCTCTGTTACTAGGCAGTTATGCTAGCCTTCACGCCACCAAAGAATTACAGCTAATACAGCCACAGAACGATGGAACTCAAATGTCTCGAGGACAGTTTGATTATTCCAAAACTATATTACGTCAGCATCCAGAACTGGTAAATAAAATTGCTTCATTGTGTAAGAGAAGAAGCTATTGTCAGTAGAACATTTAGTCCTGAGCAAGTAAGCGAACGAGACATAAACAGTGAGCTCAAGTTCTCGGCTACGGCAGAATCCATGAAAAAAAAAAAAAAAAATATATATATATATATATATATATATATATATATAAAGTTGTAGACACACGTGAGCAGTCATGAAACGGGAACCATTTAAAAGTGTTATGTATGTAGTATTTCAGTAGGTATGATATCGTCATCTATTTGCTACTTCCCCTTAACACTCTAGATGTAAAACAGGTAAACTTGACATGAACTACGAGCGTAGTTCAAGAATGTTCAAATAGGTGTGAAATCTTATGAGACATAACTGCTAAAGTCATTAGTCTGTAAGCTTACACACTAATTAACCTAAATTTTCCTAAGGACAAACACACACACCCATGCCCGAGGGAGGACTCGAACCTCCATCGGGACCAGCCGCACAGTCCATGACTGCAGCGCCTTAGACTGCTCGGCCCGAACGTAGTGAGAGGGGTGCAGACAACGTGGGTTCTGCTATGCTTTGAGCGGACATTCGACAAGTGAAACGGTGTCGCAGTGATACATATCATCTATATTGCATGAGTGCGACTCGGCGCAAAATACCGTAAGGCGGGGTCGCGTATTACTTGCTTTATTATCAGCATCATCCTTTCAAGCTGCTGAGTGGAGCTTTGATGTTTCAACCGGTTGCAATCCGGGCATCTATATTTCGCGTGTAGAATGAAACTGGCAATGACAGAAATAATATACAACCTCTAGCGGTTAATCGGTACATTAAACACACATTAATGGCTGGTTCACAACAGGGCAAGATTTAAGATCATAATGATATATATATATATATATATATATATATATATATATATATATATGTGTGTGTGTGTGTGTGTGTGTGTGTGTGTGTGTACAGGCCCCCGATTCTTTAAAGAATCGGACTGGGATGTGTAAAATAGCTTCAAACGTCTGATTACAGTGTCAATGGGTTAAATATTTGCTTTAAGCATATGAACGAGGAAAAGCTTACGAGAGATTTGGAAGTAGCTCAGAGCTCATGAAACACAAAATTAAATGAACTGCGTAATTTACACTCCGTTCCAAGCAAAAGCTCGTTTATCACATATCGCTAAGTTTATAAGTCAAATATCCTGAACTATATGTCGTACGATGATACATTTTTGCAGTTACATTAAGTGATATATGTCGATACGGTATCCAAACTGTGTTGTGTATAGAATCAATAGTAAAGGCATAATAAATTAAGACGTTATGACTGATATAAAAATTTGATCGCATGAACAGCGAAAATGTAAGTTCTAAAAACACTGTTTTCTTTCACCGTTTACGTGTGTGTATGGAGGGGTGATGGTGGCAGGCGGAGAGGGGGTGGGGTGGCAGAGAGATAAAGTATCGTGAAGGTTTCGAATTTTGTGTAAACTTTGTCGGAAGACGCCAGGTGCTCCCAATCTCAAAAAAACTATATTAACGAAATGCGTGTGTTTGGGCGCTGTCAGTTACGTTGTCTCAAGAAAAAAAATATTTTCTAATTGAAACTTCTTGGCAGACGAAAACTGTGAGCCGGACCGAGACTCGAACTCGGGACCTTTGCCTTTCGCGGGCAAGTGCCACCTAATCACGACTCACGCCCCCTCCTCACAGCCTTACTTCTGCCAGTAATTTGCCTTTATTTCAGGAGTGCTACTTCTGCAAGGTTCGCAGGAGAGCTTCTGTAACGTTTGGAAGGTAGGAGACGAGTTACTGGCAGAAGTAAGGTTGTAAGGACGCGGCGTGAGTCGTGCTTGGGTGGCTCATATGGTAGAGCACTTGCCGGTTACAGGCAAAGGTCCCCAGTTCGAGTCTCGGTTCGGCACACAGTTTTGGTCTGCAAGGAAGTTTCATATCAGCGCACACTCCGCCACAGAGTGAAAATCACATTCTGGATATTTTCCAATTGTAATGTTTTTCTTATTGTGCTAAACTTGTAACATAAGATTACACCTCTAAATGAGTAGATTATGATAGCATTTTAAATTTTTAAATTTGGTCAATAATTACGCAAGAAACTGAAAAATAAATTTTTGTTGCCCCTGTGTTGCAGTTCATACTGATTTCCGGGATAGTGTTTTAGTAATAAAGACTCGTAAATTTTTTTTCTTTTTTATTTTGTATCAGAATCTGCATGAATGTATGTTGCCGAAGGCACATAAAAGGGAAGGACCAACTTCGACAGTGTAACTGGTAACTCAAAGCCACGGAGTATTTCTTCCACGTGTGTCTTTCATTTCTGGAGGGCCTGACTTGTCAGAACGCCAGTGAGCACCGCTGCAGCCGTGTAGCCGCAGAAAACCGCCTCGATGTCAGTCCGTAAGCAGAGATACGCTGGCGGGAGGAGAGGTGAACCGCTGGGGTGGGTGACGTTGCGTGTTTGAAAGGCTGACAACGAGCATCCGCGAGAGCGGAGAGGGGGCCGGAGTGAGGGTAGAGAGAGCGTGGAGAGAGCGCGGAGAGCGCAGGGAGCGGCGGCTGCTGGCAATAACTGCTGCGCCGGGCCGGCCGGCAGCCTGTCGCCCGCGATATCGCCGCCCAATATCGCGGTCCTGCCGCTGACAGCGCCTGCAGCGGGGCGCCGCGCACCGCAGCGCTGCCACTGCGGCTGCCTCCACGGCAGGCGCTGCTGCTGTAACCTGAGCTCCTAATTGATCGGCTTTTTACATTTATGAAACCGCGGACTCGTTCGTACCAGCGGCACTGCTAGGTTTTAGTTCAGATCCACTGGCCTCTTTTCAAGCTGATAAGGTGATGTACTTCAAAACAGAACTTTTACCAGGAAACGTTTGTACTAATAGTCGAACAGTCTTGCAGACCTTATTTTTCGATCGAAAGGATAGAATACCTGCAAGTTCTTTTCAAAAAACCTAGGACATAAGTCCAACTGTAAACTTTATATGAATAAGTAGGAAGTCTGAAACAGTCTAACTCGAGTGACATTAATTTTCACTATCAGCTGAAATAATGCGAAGAATAGTCATAAAATTTTAACAATCACCACAAAATGCTAAGTTAAGGATTTAATTTTTTTTATTTGTCTGCAGTCCAGGTACACCTGAAATACTCGAAGCACAGAAAGGTAGCTCTTTCCTGCAGAAGTCTAAAGAAAATGACGGTGCCCATCGATAAATTTGAATATCAAGCAGTAATTTTACATTTTAAGGTGAATAAAACTTCATGAGTCCGTACTGAATTGGTAGAAGTTTACAGTAATATTTCACACATTGTTTGATGCTACTCACACTTCCTCTGCGTCCAAAGAAGTCATAATAATCAGGAACGAAATAGCGATTGGAGAAACTGTAGATCATGGACGTCAGTAATCGATGAGATTGCGTCATGTTACACTGACATTAAAAAAGGGCTTCGCTCCCTTAAATCCACGACTGCTTGCACCCAATCAAAACGATCGCCGAAGTGAAGTAGCAGTGGAAACGCTTCAGAAGTGTCAGGCCATGTAGATTAGTTCATCCGCATAATCACCATGGTGGAGTGTTGGGTATGTATGACAATTGTAACCGGTATAGCGAGCAAGCCAAGTAGTGGAAATTTTCAGATTTATCACACTCGGAAAAGGGGAAGATCCAACCATAATCAGCCAAGTTGATTCTGAGCTTCTTTTTGGACTGGCTGAGTGCAGTGTTAGAAAAAGTAAAAGATGAAGCAACAAACAGCAGACTGCCGCATTATTAGGAACAGTAATCAGATTTTTATATTTTCTGGTTTAATTGGATTTCTGTAACAAATGATTGGTTGTAGGTCTCTTATGTAATTTTTATTTGCACCTTTATTCTGTTGGTATCATAAATACAACAGAAATGTTTTCAAAACTTTTTTATTAGCATAGACAAAATAATCTAATAAAATAAATTTCAGTATTTAATGATTCCACCGTTTGTTGTAAGAAGAGATTCTATGCGTCGTGGCATTCCCTCCATACAGGCCTTTTGCTTTTTCTTGGAGTTGTGATGCCATTCTCTGAGGAGAGTTTCAAGCAACTGATGCTTGGTGGTCACTTCCTTTGCAGTCGCCCATTCGGTGAGCGGCTGCATGTTGTCTATGGAATTCATGTCTGGTGAGTTGCCTGGCCAAGGAAAAACAGCCAATTTATTTCAGCCAAGAATTCAGTTACACTTCTGGGTTTGTGGCACGGTGCCGAGTCATACATAAAAAAGTAGTCGTCATCGTCAGGGAACCATTCATTGAGTTGCGGCAGTAACCAGGTTACTAGTACTCGCCTGTACTGGTCTCTTATTACAATGTACAGGCGCCCACACCTTTGCCTGAGATGTAGGCCACATCATGACACTAATCTGATGTTTTAACCCTGTTCACAAGGCAATCTGCATGGAATTGTTCTCGAGGGTGGTATCTAACAAAGAACTGTCGTCAGTCAAAATTTGGAATGTTGATCCGTCGGAGAAGCACACCAGTAAAATATTACACTTAACGATGGAAAATTACTAACCACAAGTTTCACTATTTTTAAAACTCATCGACTACAGTCTGCAGTTGTCATATTTCGGTGTTGCCTAGCCAATTAGAGTCGTTCCGTTTTCATAGAGTCGTTGAGGCGTGGCTTTTGGTAGGCCGACGACCCCTCTTCAACCAACAGCCTACTGACTGTCCTTTTTCGAAACTTTTATACCCTCGTCATTCGTCATTGGAGTCAGACGGGCAGCACCCATTTTTCGATTTTCGGGGCAGACGTCTTTGATTTTCCGATCGGTAAGGGGAGTGCTGATCCTTTTTCTACCACATTTTCCCACACGATCTGCTTCGAGTTTTTTTTTTTTTATTGTCAGCTTTAATTTCAGTTCGCTCGACGACAGACTTTGTTAACCCTGCGTTAATTATACCTCTCTGGGAATGTGTGTAACACAGTAAAAACGTTCCTATATCTCTAAATATTCTTGGAGGAGTGTTCGGATCCTTGCTCATTTTAAAAAGAAGCCAATTTCATATTATCATATCAAACCATTAAGAAAAATTTAAACCAACAGATAAAACTTAGCAAAAGTATTGTAATAAGAAGCATTAGGTTTTGATTATTTTAGTTACGAAACCTAGTGAAAAACAAACGGGTAATATTAAAAACGACAACTCAGCAAAAAAAAACGCTTTTAACGAACAATAACAGAACGAAAAGCAAATATTGACCAATTACGCGCGTTTCCAGTGTTGTCGCTTGTCAAAAACAAAAATTATGATACCAGTAGCAATATGAAAAAAACCAATCCTTTGGAAACCATTTTGTCTGCTCAGACTGTTGTTTAGAACTACGAATTACATAAAAAAGAACACTGGCCACCTAGTGTAGAAGGATTCTACGCAAATCTCCTATGAGAGGCTACGAAACCGTAGCTTCGCGAAAAGCTGTTGACGCTTTTGCTCCATGGTAAACTTCTTCACACGTTCTGCTTCTTTGGGCTATCACATTTGGTCTCCAGCCTCCTTTTCCCGTCCACCACCACCTCGCCCTCGCCCGTATTCTGGTTGCATGGCACCTTAGTGACTTCTTCCCCTTTCTTTAGATTTTTTGAATAGCCAAAGTACAGAATTCTTTAAGTGTCCTGGCCGCAGTTTGTTTTTTTGAGGTGTCAAGCAGTACTTTAGAAGTCGTAAACATCATTTGTGTTGTATTTAAGTAGACGGTTCTGCTAAAATACTATGGGAATGAATTTCACGAAATTTACAAAAGAGTTTCAATATTCTTGTCCAAATGTATTTCATAACCTCTTTACTCTAATCGGTAGGGCCTTATTTTATGATAGCTCTTATCTTGGAATACAGTTTTCGGATATCAGTCAGGCCTATGAGTTTTGTTGTCAGTACTGCATTTTTAATTTAATTGCTCGTTTGCCTGCTTCTGTAGCAGGCTTGTTGCCTGCTATATGCAACAAAACAAAATGGTTCAAATGGTTTAAGTACTATGGAATTTAACATCTGAGGTCATCAGTCCCGAGGCAGGATTCGAACCTGTGACCGTAGCAGTAGTGCGGTTCCGGACTGAAGCACCTATAACCGCTCGGCCACAGCGGTCGGCTGCAACAGAACTGTTCCAACTTCGCTCAAACAAGTCGCTGCAGATGACAGCGTACTCTACGAGGTGTGTATATCTCGTCATGTCCATGTTATGCAGCTGTTACAATGCTGGACATGTATGTCATGAATCGATAGATATTCAACTATAACCTAAATGCTGCACAGAGAAACAGACTTCTGCCATACTAGTAATTTACATCAGTCCTCTACTTCACGTGTGAAAGTTTACAGACTGCTTTCTTTCATATACAGTGTGTTCATTTTAACTGAAGGCACTGGAATAATCTCGAAAACTATACATAAGATCAAAATGTTATAATTCCAGTTTGTTTGTCTAGGAGGTAGATATCCATTGATACAACCCCCCCCCCCCCCCCGCCCCATCACGTGCATGGGTGGATGTAAAAATCTACATAGATTTAGTCTGAAGCATTTTCTTCGTTTTGCCACAGATGCCACTGTAATCGGAGAATTAGAAATGGGAAAACAATTGTAATTTATTACATGCAACTCAGTGGCCCTTGAATATCCAATGGCACGTGGTATCCCATCTCCATGCTGTAAGCGTAGGACAGGCCTGTATTGCGTAACTTCTAATCGGAAACTCCTTTCGCAGCGTTATACTCCTCTGACATATCTATCAGAGGAGTACTCGACGTGCCACTGTGGCCGTGGTTCGAGGAGAACACTACTCAACTTTTCCATTT
This sequence comes from Schistocerca gregaria, assembly GCF_023897955.1. Lineage (NCBI taxonomy): Eukaryota > Metazoa > Arthropoda > Insecta > Orthoptera > Acrididae > Schistocerca > Schistocerca gregaria. The sequence continues at coordinate 648,094,745 of NC_064920.1, forward strand.
AAAGTAAGTGTTCAAACGTAGTACCGCCAACTTCTATACACTTAGTGACCTGCTTTTTAAATGAACGTGCACAGGACAGAAGGATGTCTGCGGGAATGTCGGTACAGGCGTTTCTCATGCTGTCAATCATGTCTTCACAAGCAGCTGGCATTTGCTGGTACACCTTATCTTTTACACGTCTCCACACAAAGAAATCTGGTAACGTTAAATTCGGCGAACTAGCGGGCGCATTAATAGGGCCACCTCAGTAAATCCACAGACTAGTGCAAACAAGGTCTAATACTTCCAGTGCTTCAATTGTGTAATACGCTGAAACTACGTACGTTGTCGAACCTTCAGGGCAACATCCTGCATTAGTACCGGTAGTTCCTGTTCCAGAAATGTTCGATATTTGCGTCTATTCAACTTGCCGTCGACAAAATACGGACCAATCATTTTGTTTCCCATAATGCCACATCATACGTTAACTGACCAAGGACGTTAACGGTCAGCTCGCCGTAAACAGCGGGGACTGTCTACACTACAGTAACGCATGTTATGCTGGTTAACGCTACCATGGTTTTTTAATGTAGACTCATCGGAAAATAGTACCTGTGCAAAAACGTGGGGGTCGTTTGCATTTGTTGACGTACCAATTCACAGAACACTACCCGGTTATGGAAATCGAGACCATGAAGTTCTTGATACAATGACACGTGGTATGGATGATACTTATGAGGATGCAATATTATGACGATGATTCCTACCGACGAACCGTAATCGCGGTGTAATTACCGGGCGCTTTTTCGTGGGTTGCGGTGTACTGCGGCTAGTACAGCTGTTTTTTAGAATCTCCTGTAACATGTTTCTTCCTTTCCATTCGTCGGTCTGTCCCTTGGCATCAGATATAAAGGCGTTCAAACCCTTCCAGGAGAACGAACGAGAGCGATCTTTCTCTGGAAAACACTCGGCATACAAGGCTACAGCAACCTCAACAACTCTCCTACATTCTCCGTAACTCGGGATCATTTCGGTATTGTCTTCTGTAGTTCACACTTCACTTACACGTCTGTTCTCCAAATGACAGGTAGGTGTGCAAGCAATAAACACTGCGCAATTATTGTAATGTTTACAGCCGCTATCTATTCTACGTCTGCAGGATACGTGAGGCCCGGTCGCAGTGAGCTGCCTATTATGACACGTAGTAATTCGCTACACGGCCACGGTAGTCCTCTGTACGATACGTCGGAGGACTACAACGTTACGAATAAGGTTTCCTATTAGAAGTTATGAAGTACTGACCTCACACCCACGCAGCATGGAGGTAACGTCGCATGTGTCAATGGATATTCAAGGGCCATTGAATAGCATGTCGTAAATTGTGATTGATTACCCATTTTTATTCCCCCGATTACAACGCCATCTGCTGTGAAACTCAGAAAATGCTTCAGACAAAGAGTATCTAGATTTTGGCTTAGAGTTGTTGTCCGCAATAAAAAAACTCGCGTTCCCACTGAAGATTTCAAAGTTGTCTCCCACCGTCTAGGCACGGGGTGAGGTGGCAGATTGAGTGTGGTATCAGTGGATGTCCACCTTCGATAAAAACAAATTGGGATTAAAACTTATTTTGATCCTAGGTGTAGTTTCCAATATAATTCAATGCATTCAGTTAAAATGCACATGTATATAACAATAATTAGATGACTGGGTAAGTAATATTGCTGTATCACTATTTATTCCAGTTTTAATGTGGGTTATGGTCTAATATGGTTGAAACTGGTAGTGAGAGGTAAATAAAACTTTTTTACGCTTTTGTTAATAAAATACTGAAACAAGGTCACTGACTTCTTCTGCAACACATTGTCGCCTTCCTGCAATTCACGTCGTACTTGTAGAATTAACGGCTGTATGCCGTTTAGTGGATCAGCTGGAAATGTTTGAACTCTCACGTAGTAACGTTTATAATAAAATATTTTTATTTATTTTACTCTGTAATGTTACCTTATATGCTATTAGTCAGTCAGAGAAAAACATGATGTGGTTTGTTTATTCATTCAGAGTATCTGCACCGGTTATTTGTTTAGTAGATGATCAAGAATGGACTGCATAAGATAGTAAATAATGGAAGGCAGGCATTATAAAGTTCTCCCGGAAAACATTTTATGCAGTTAATGATAAGCAGACTAACCTACGTTATCCACACGTCCTACGTCCCGCGTTCAGGTAATGTATATTAATTAATGTGTGTGTGTATAAAATGGTTTGGCTATCTTTATCTGCATGAAACATTTTACCAGCTTTATCGTCACAACATTTAGAAAAGATGACGATATTATTCTTAAATGTACACTGAGCAGCTTAAATGCTACCGCTAACCCCCGCGGCAGTTAATGCGTCCACTTGCGTTAGGGGAACGTGAAATCGTAGTGAAAATATATACGTGAAGCAGAGATGCGTGAGCAACCACTTTGTCCACGATGTGGCTGGCGAATGTGCAAATCCATTGATATAAACGACTTTGAGAAATTGCTGATTGATGTGACCCGGCGTCTAGCAACGAGCGTGTCGGAATCGGGCAAGTCAGTCGTCTGTTAGTGTGCAACCGCCCTGAGCGTCTACGGAAAGTGGTTGAAGGTCGGTGAAACGACTGGAGGTCACAAAGTCCACATCCATGTCTCGTCACAAAACATGGAAGCCTGAGGCTTGGCCGGCCGCGGTGGAAAAGCGGTTCTAGTGGCTTCAGTCCGGAACCAAGCGACCGCTACGGTCGCAGGTTCGAATCCTGCCGCGGGCATGGATGTGGGTGATGTCCTTAGGTTGGTTAGGTTTAAGTAGTTCTAAGTTCTAGGGGACTGATGACCTCAGATGTTAAGTCCAATAGTGCTCAGAGCCATTTGAGTCATTTGAACCTGAGGCTTGCGTGCTCTGCAAAGCAGGGTAAATGACGATCTGTGGTGGATCTCACGACAGTAGATCTGTGTTGGCGGAGGCACACGTGTTTCGGGGCACCCAGTTCGGCGCATATTTTGAACATGAAGCTCTGCACTAGAAAACCCATACGTGTTCCCCTGCAAACCCGGCATCGCCCGTTACTGTTGCAGTGAGCACGGGATCATCGGGAGTGAACAGCGGAGGGGCTTTCTGAAATGTTGAGGACGGGGAATGGAGTTTCCTTAAGACGGTGGTGGATGATAGAAACTTGAATGAGTCGTCAAATGAAATGGACGTATTGGATGTTGGGAGGGAGAGGAGCAGCCGACGTTGCAGTGGAATCGTGGACTTATGGGACAAAGATGTGATCAAGCTGGGATTAAGAGAGATGGTGAACTTTTAGTGGAAGGAGTCCGTTGAATGGCTTCAAAAACTTAATTGAATTGCTAAGTTGTTTCGTAGTGAGTTAGTGTGTTGTCTCTCGGAATATCCGGTGCCTTTTTGAAGTGACTACGTATGGATACGTCTTTATATTAGTATACATCGGTTCGGAGTGCCGAGGGAGGGAAACCAGTGTGGCATCGATTTTATATTTCAAGAGTGGCCGCAAATAGGGACTGGATGCGAGTGGAAGGTAATTATACTGACACCATATGTTGAGATCGGCGTGGTAGCAGCTGGTCGGTAGTAATAAATTGAGTAATGTGGGAATTTTTTACCAATTGATACCACCTAGTTTTTAATCAAATTATACAAATATGCAGCAGAGATTGTGTATGGCTTGAGATAACAGTAGTGTATGTGTATGAGTATATTGCTACATACAATAGATAACATGGTGCAACTTAACGTAAACTCGGATGGTCGTTGAATAAGGGTTGTCATTTATCTTTTTTAGAGGTATCCAATGGTTGTTTCACTGAATTGGAGTAGTAAGATCTGAAGCGGTTTTTGTGAAACATACAGGGAGGTCCATTGGTCGTGGCCCGGCCAAATATAACACGAAATAAGCGCCAAACGAAATTATTACAAAGAACGAAACTTGTCTAGCTTTAAGGGGGAAATCAGATGGCGCTATGGTTGGCCCGATAGATGGCGCTGTCGTCGATCAAACGGATATCAAACGCGTTTTTTAAAATAGGAAACCCCATTTTCATTTTATATTCGTGTAGTACGTAAAGAAATATGAATGTGTTAGTTGGATAACTTTTCTCGCTTTGTGATAGATGGCGCTGTAATAGTCACAAACATGTAGCTAACAATTTTAGACGAACCGTTGGTAACAGGTAGGTATTTTAAATTAAAATACAGAACGTAGGTACGTTTGAACATTTTATTTCGGTTTTTCCAATGTGATACATGTACCTTTGTGAACTTATCATTTCTGAGAACGCATTCTGTTACAGCGTGTCTAACTGAAAATACCACATTAATGCAATAAAAGCTCAAAATGATCTCCGTCAACCTCAACGCATTTGGCAATACGTGTAACGACATTTCTCTTAACAGCGAGTAGCTCGCCTTCCGTAATGTTCGCACATGCATTGACGATGCGCTGATGCATGTTGTCAGGTGTTGTCGGTGGATCACGATAGCAAATATCAGAAAGAAATCCGGGGACGTCAGATCCGGTGAATGTACGGGCCATGGTATGGTGCTTTGACGAACAATCCACCTGTCATGAAATATACTATTCAATACCGCTTCAACCACACGCGAGCTATGTGCCGGACATCCATCACATTGGAAATACATCGCCATTCTGTCATGCAGTGAAACATCTTTTAGTAACATCGCTAGAACATTACGTAGGAAATCAGCATACATTGCACCATTTAGATTGCCATCGATAAAATGGGGGTCAATTATCTTCCCATAATGCCACACCATACATTAATGTCGCTGATGTTCCACTTGTCGCAGCCATCGTGGATTTTCCGTTGCCCAATAGTGCATATTATGCCGGTTTATGTTACCGCTGTTGATGAATGACGCTTTGTAGCTAAATAGAACGCGTGCAAAAACTCTGTCATCGCCACGTCATTTCTCTTGTGCCCAGTGGAAGAACTGTACACAACTTTCAAAGTAGTCGCCATGCAATTCCTGGCACACAGAAATATGGTACCGCTGCAATCGATGTTGATGTACCATTCTGATCTCCGACGTTTTTTAGCTTCCAGATTCTCGCGCAATTTGTCTGCTATTGATGTTCGGATTAGCCGCGACAGCAGGTAAAACACCTACTTAGGCATCACCATTTGTTGCAGGTCGTGGTTGACGTTTCACATGTGTCTGAACACTTCCTGTTTCTTTAAATAACATAACCATCTGGCGAACGGATGGAACACTTGGATGATGTCGTCCAGAATACCTAGCAGCAGACATAGCACACGTCCGTTGGACATTTTGATCACAATAGCCATACATCAACATGATACCGACCTTTTCCACAACTGGCAAACGGTCAATTTTAACACGGGTAATGTATCACGAAGCAAATACCGTGCTCACTGGAGGAATGTTACGTGACACCACGTACTTATACATTTGTGACTATTACAGCGCCATCTACCACAAAGCGAAGAAAGCGGTCCCACTAAAACATTAGTATTTCTTTACGTTCTATACGAATATGTAATAAAAATTGGGGGTTCCTATTTAAAAAAACGCAATTGATATCCGTTTGACCTATGGCAGCGCCATCTAGCGGGCCAATCATAGCGCCATCTTGTTTCCCCCTTCAAGTCATACGAGTTTCGTTCTTTGTAGTTTTTTAGTTTGATGCTTATTTCAGAGCTAGATCAGAAATGTAAGGACTATGGTATGAAGATTAGCATCTCCAAAACGAAAGTAATGTCAGTAGGAAGGAAATATAAACGGATTGAGTGCCAAATAGGAGGAACAAAGTTAGAACAGGTGGACGGTTTCAAGTACTTAGGATGCATATTCTCACAGGATGGCAACATAATGAAAGAACTGGAAGCGAGGTGTAGCAAAGATAATGCAGTGACCGCTCAGCTACGATCTACTCTCTTCTGCAAGGAGGAAGTCAGTATCAAAACTAAGTTATCTGTGCACCGTTCAATCTTTCGACCAACTTTGTTGTATGGGAGCGAAAGCTGGGTGGATTCAGGTTACCTTATCAACAAGTTTCAGGTTACGGATATGAAAGTAGCTAGGATGGTTGCAGGTACTAGTAGATGGGAACAATGGCAGGAGGGTGTCCACAATGAGGAAATCAAAGAAAAACTGCGAATGAACTCTATAGATGTAGCAGTCAGGATGAACAGGCTCAGATGGTGGGGTCATGTTACACGCATGGGAGAAGCAAGGTTACCCAAGAGACTAATGGGTTCAGCAGCAGAGGGTAGGAGGAGTCGGGGCAGACCAAGGAGAAGGTACCTGGATTCGGTTAAGAATGATTTTGAAGTAATAGGTTTAACATCAGAAGAGGCACCAATGTTAGCACTGGATAGGGGATCATGGAGGAATTTTATAAGGGGGCTATGCTCCAGACTGAACGCTGAAAGGCATAATCAGTCTTAAATGATGATGATGATGATGATGCTTATTTCGTGAGATATTTGGCCCGGTCACTATCAATGCACCACCCTGTATAGATATAGAACGGCAAGGTGCTCTCATTTAGGATTAAATTCCTTATATCCTAGCAGTGAGGATAGGTGTAAGTTTTGTTGGTGGTAAGGGAGCAGATGATGTATATATAATGTGGGAAACTTAACGTATTCTTCCTCTTTCTCTTAATACTTCTTCTACGTCTCACAAAAACAAACTTCTTAAATTATTTGTGTAACTCATTATCTTAGCTTTTTCACCAAAAGGCGTCTACAACAATTACTACAGTCCTACTATAGTCAGTCTACTGATGTTATTAATTCCCTCTACTGATTTAGTTCTTCTCCCGTTTCTTTCTTTGCGGTAACTTCGTCTCAGTTTTTTATTTTAGCTTTTGGATTGGTGCCTCGCTCGGTGCAATCTCTTTAACACCTATGTTGCCTGTCTTAGCTCTGTCACATTTAGTAGTACACTTGATAGTGTTAGGCTTCCGTGCTTTAACAAAATGTCGTGCGCTGGAAGCAAGGAGGAAGCGACGGATTCGGTGGTGTAGTGTGCCTCTCTACCTACCAACGGATGTGTGACACGGACTAATTTGTAACGGTCGGACATTGCTTCATTGAACACGGCGAGGTATTCCTAGTAATTAGCTGCGGAGGTATCACGGCAGCGAGCACGTGTTATCCTGCGTGTTCACTAGGCAGTCTATATAAACTATTGGACCAGCCACGCCTGCTTCCAATGAATCGGTTAACTTCAGGAGAAATGCAGACGCGCACATAGTTCACAAGAGCAGACGAGGTCGTTTCAGGCGGAACTACTGCATTAAAGATTCTCGGATCGTGTCTATTGTGAACGTTCTCTAAAGCTTTATCTTCATCGATATTACGGTTGTTGCATATAATGTGTTTTTATTGATGCAACACTGGAACAGAATGGTTCAAATTCTCGCCCTAAATTTCAACAAATCATCTGGGATAATGTTCGGACAGTTTCTTTGCGAAGGCCACGGTCTATTACGCTTCGAATACTTTTGGAATTGAGATAGTTTTCCTTCCCTGCTCACTTCAATGTCGACAGAAAATTCTGTTCTAGTCATGCTACGTTGATCACGATTATATAGTAGCCTGGTTGCCATTGGCCAATGATAACACGCCGATGTCGTGTGTTATACTTGGGAAGTGCGCAGCAGTATTCAGTTCCTCTTCTGACAAAGAAAATGGTGATCAGCCTTGATAAGTTGAGTGAAAACATACAATTACCATGGCTAAGAGACCGAATTCTTTTGCACTACTATAGCAACTGATTCTCACGCAGAACATATGCAGTGTGGCATCATATGGGATATGGAGAGGCACAGACCGTAAGGCATGGATCAGAGGCAATAGGATAGGCTAATACGACTGCTGAAGATGAATATTATGTTCTCGATACCCATTTCTGGCGATTTCTCACATCAAAAAGCAACTTAAAATTTAGATGAAAATAAACTAAAATTGATACAACCAAACGTTTTAAAATGAAAGTGAAAACAGACTTTTCTTTCAGGACTTCATTGTATATGAGACCTTGGACCATTAAAAAAAATCTGAAGTGTAGAAATATTGCCTAATGCAGTGTATCTGTACTGTAGTGTATGCTATACCACTGTGTTAAAGCTCCAATCGCGCGTGAAACAAAGAAGGAAAACTCTACTGACTATCGATACAGCTGGATGGCAAATACAGTTCACGAGTCAATACTGATGGAAAACATCTCATTCATATTACCTGTATTACACTCACAAATTTTTCATTTATAAAATCACCGTAACTTAGAACGACACGCAGTAACGTCTAATAATTTCTATATTAATTATTACAGCCTGTAAAATGTTTCTGTAGTTTAAATTGTTTTTCAACTATCAGAGAATTGGTACAGTATACGTAACATTTTAGCCCTCGTTGTGTCTGTGAAATTTGTTATCAACGTTCTGTAACTATACTTATACGAATCTCGTAATATAAGATATTCAATCGAACTGATATTTGTTGCCCACATAATTTCTTTTACTTGTCTGCATTTCTAGTGAACATTAGAAACGTAACTGTTGAGTCCACTGAAACTGTTTATGCCAGGCACCTGCATCCCGGAGATAAACTGAGTGAAGATTATGTCAGCTGCGTAAAAACATAAACAAATAATAGGGTTACGTGGTAGTTTTATGCACATATCGAGTTTTGGTTTATGTGACCGTTCCTGATATGAAATATTTCGTTGGTGGACACACATACAAATGTACTTTGTTGGTCGATGAGCTACTTTTACGCTATCGCCTTGCCTGTGGTGAACGTGCTAAAATCGAAAACTGAGGAGCGGTTCTGGAGACCACATTTCATTGGAGTGAGAGGAAGAGCATGTCGTAGAGACGAGAAGGAGAGATACGTTGGATAAAAGAGGGAACTGCGGGTGGCTGTAAGTCGAATACGAAGAGAGAGAGAGAGAGAGAGAGAGAGAGAGAGAGAGAGAGAGAGAGAGAATGTCACAGTGTTTAATTCCGCTTCAAGTATCAGCTCTTGTAGTGTGTTAGAGGGACTGCTATTGCACCAGGTTGGATGTTTATTTATATTTTTTCTTCTGGTAGTACCTTCCTCATATACTCTCTTTCGTGTAATCTAAGTTTCCTGAACGAGCTAGTGTGTCTCGTATTCAGCAGCCTCACACAGTTTATCCTCAACAGTCTTCTAGGCTGCCAGTCGACTGATGTTCCGCAGTTAAGGAAAATTTCAGATATCAGTAGCCTGCTTCGAAAAAATATCATCTGTATGAGTAATATGTGTTTGAACTGATATACCTACATTTCTTCATTGTAGCGGAATATTCATCTATAAAAGCCCTTAGGTGATCACTGGGTCTTAGGCTATAAATTCAAAGTACTACAGTTTGAACCAAGGAACTGTTTATTTGTAACACGTGTATAATGACTACAGTTTCAGAGTACTAAAATTTGAACCGAAGCACTGTTTATATGTAGCATGTAGATAACGTCTACAAATGCCATAGAATTTCAGCATAAGCAGCCACTCACATTCTGCCCACTAGAAACCAGAACTTTAGGGCAATGTGCCCAAAATTTCAGAGTAAGCAATAGGCAAATGTATGATGATTCAGAAGGTAACGGAAACTATTAAATTGTCGGCAAAAACTGTACGCAAGCATTTTTCAAACGTCTATTACGATGACCATTCCTTTAGAAGGAAAATCCGGAGATTCCACGTTGGTACGACCTAGGACGGTCATAAGGTAGAGCAAAGATAACACAAATATTGTATTGATTTCTGCGTGGACTGATGGAAATTTGAATACTGCAGAGAAATGGAAGATCAGCTTATTAAAATCTATCGATAATGGTGAAGTAAAAAGAGATGCGGTAAAAACTTATCGTCATGTATTTGAACGGCAGTAACAACAGTGAATGGTACAACAGGTACTGGCATAATTTTGGAGAGGAAGTCGGGCAACGAGGTGAGACACTTCCACCATTCGTTTGTGTGCCTTCATTATAAGCAAACGATGAGAACACAGAGATAACGTATTTTAAAATAAAGAAATTGATAAAATATGTTGAAACGTCTCCTTTAAACAATTATGCCTGACTGTACTTAAACTGCTTGGGACAACAGTACATTTTCAGGCTGACACACAATATATTTATATATTTAACCTATACGTTTCACAAATCATTTACCTCACAAAAATCTTCGTTACTCGAACTACTGCAATACAGCGAGCGCCACTACTGCCAGCTAAATAAAAGATTCAAACTATGGAAGGCACTAACTACTGATAGGCACAGTTAGCAAAAGAAAGATTTTGATAGAGAACAAACAATGTATTTACCTTAATATTGTTCAAAAGTCATGTTATATATATCAGTTCATGACATCCAATCTTACAAATTTACTCTTTCTTAATGAGACACGTCCAGATCGTCCACTCTGAAAATTCCATCTCTCTCCCCACATCCACCACTGCTGGCGGCTCACCTCCAACTACGAAACCCTACGCACTGTTAACAGCCAACTGCCCAACGCTACAATAGCCAACAACAATGCAAACCAGCCACAGACTGCACACAGCACAGCCAGTGATTTTCATACAGAGCGCTACGTAGCGTCATCAATAAAAAACCTAAACAGCCTACTTACAATGTGAATGTCAATGGCAATTGAAATAATTTGTTAATTATGGGGAGAATGGATGGCAGAAATGGAGGGGAATTTGGGTTGTGGGAAAGAAACGAGAGGGGAGTTAGATGACTGCGATAGGTGGCATCTGGTTGTAGTTAACACTATATTCTTGAATCAGAATCAGACGCATGCATTGGATTACACCATAGTTAGAATAAGATTCATAATTAAAATGCCAATCTGCTAAACGTATCCAGGAACATAGAAAGACTCTGATTACAAAATAGGATGAAATTTAAGAGGAGAGCAAAGAAGCAGCTTCTGGAGGAAGATCATTTTAACTTCTGAAAGGAAAATATAGAGCGTAATCATGTCAGATTTTTCGTCTGATGTGGAGAACAGTTTAAAGAAAAAATTATAACCACTTTGTGGCCTTTATGAGCGTAAGGATGCATGTGACAATAAAGTTAAAAGAAGTGTGAGACAAGCCCAACTCCGAGAGGATTGGAAGTGCAGAGACAAGCGAGTAGTCCATAGCATCAATAAAATTTGTAGCCGGCCGTTGTGGCCGAGCTGTTCTAGGCACTTCAGTCTGGAACCGTGCGACCGCTACGGTTGCAGGGTCGAATCCTGCCTCGGGCATGGATGTGTGTGATGTCATTATGTCCTTAGGTTAGTTAGGTTTAAGTAGTTCTAAGTTCTAGGGGACTGATGACCTCAGATGTTAAGTCCCATAGTGCTCAGAGCCATTTGAACCAATAAAATTTGTATACAACAATGGATACCGTCTTAGAGGAAAAACAGGGGACATCCATGACACAGCTGGCAAGTAGACTAGGAGGAGGAAGTGTAAGCAAGGAATATAAACGTTGGGGATAGTCAAGACAAAGGAAGACGGCGACTTGGGACGGAGAAGCGGTGCCAGCCTTAGGTAGTCTGCAAATGTGCAGTAAGAGCTATAAAAATATTTCAAGAAAGACAAGCTCTAACTAAACAGGATGAAAGGCGGACTTACGACTTATCTTCCGATAAGTAGACGTTTAAGTAGCAGTATAGTAAGTGAAAGAAAACTTCAGAAGATGAAGAAAATTTCAAGACCCGCAGACGAGTACAAGCTATATTTTGAAGACCTACTAAATGGAATGGACAGCATACCTAGTTATAATATGGATTAAGGACACACACAGCTATGACGAAAGAGCTGCGTGTGTGTGAAATCTTACGGGACTTAACTGCTAAGGTCATCAGTCCCTAAGCTAACACACTAATTAACCTAAATTATCGTAAGGACAAACACACACACCCATGCCCGAGGGAGGACTCGAACTTCCGCCGGGACCAGCGCCTGCAGCGCCTGAGACCGCTCGGCTAATCCCGCGCGGCTACGAAAGAGTTGTTCAGTTGCAGAAGTGAGAATAGAGACTTGCTTAACATCAATTCTGTGTGACACATAAGAGATTAGATAAAAAAAATTCTTACTGCAATAAGAAAGATACATGTACACTGGCAGGGCGAAAATACCTTTCTTTAACAAAAGATTAACATTCGTACCAAGGATTGACAGAGAATTCAGTTAGGCCATGAAATTTTACGTCTTGCGCAGGGCTTATTACGGAAGCGTAACGTGGGTGGTAGGAATCCGCAGAAGAAATAACTAGAGCCAATGAATGTATGCTGATATTGAAGGATATTAATTGCACCAATCAAGAACGAAATGTAGTAGTGCTAAGATGAAGATACGAGCAGAATAATCTACGTAAAATCATTGCCATAAATAGGGTCAAGTATGCTGGAGATCTGCTACTGCGTCCTGGGAGGCTGCCATGCAGAGAAAGTGTAGAACTTGCAAGACGCCTACATAATCTTTTTGAAATTGGAAAAGCGTTTGGATAATTGCAAAAAGTAAAGCCAAACTCAGGCTAATGCAGTAGATATCTTAAAAGAAAAGTGAACCATCCAGATTTGTCAAATATGAAACGTATTCAAAGTTTGTCAAATTTAGTGTCATGAGTTACAAAAATGTTACGGGTGGTGACCTAGAAAGGGAAACTGTTGGAAACCGTTATCGAAATATCGATTTCCCTTCTGGTGCTTTCCTTCTCTGAATCTGGCGTCATATAATGTACAAATACGGTCGTACTCAAGTGAACCTATTTTCCAACAATCGTCATGGTCTATGAACTGAAAATCGGGCAACTGTATCGATCATCAGAATACACCTAGGACAAATCTGTTACGCAATTACAGGTCGTTTCGTTTTTCCCCGAAAAGACTCATAAAGCGATCGACCTAAATGACGCACGTTAAAATTTTATTTTGAAGGAATGAGGGGCTATACAATAACGTTGAGAAACGGTCTCGCACTTTAACATTTGTTACATTATAGTGGTAACGAAATATCCCCTTTATAAGACGACTGTTTCTTATTTTGTCTAGGGATACGCTGACTATTAAATGTAACAGATTTGCACTACTATACAACTGTATCAAGCTTTATTAGCAACTAGATTCTTGAACCACTATTAATCAATTCAACAACAACTAGTAAAACATACAAAAGCCTGCTACGGCACCAATACCTACAATGAGAATAGCATCCATATATGCAGTCTACAGATATACAGGGTGTTTCAAAAATGACTGGTATATTTGAAACGGCAATAAAAACTAAACGAGCAGCGATAGAAATGCACCGTTTGTTGCAATATGCTTGGGACAACAGTACATTTTCAGGCTGACAAACTTTCGAAATTACAGTAGTTACAATTTTCAACAACAAATGGCGCTGCAAGTGATGTGAAAGATATAGAAGACAACGCAGTCTGTGGGTGCGCCATTCTGTACATCGTCTTTCTGCTGTAAGCTTGTGCTGTTCACAACGTGCAAGTGTGCTGTGGACAACATGGTTTATTTCTTAGAACAGAGGATTTTTCTGGTGTTGGAATTCCACCGCCTAGAACACAGTGTTGTTGCAACAAGACGAAGTTTTCAACGGAGGTTTAATGTAACCAAAGGACCGAAAAGCGATACAATAAAGGATCTGTTTGAAAAATTTCAACGGACTGGGAACGTGACGGATGAACATGCTGGAAAGGTAGGGCGACCGCATACGACAACCACAGAGGACAACGCGCAGCTAGTGCAGCAGGTGATCCAACAGCGTCCTCGGGTTTCCGTTCGCCGTGTTGCAGCTGAGGTCCAAATGACGCCAACGTCCACGTATCGCCTCATGCGCCAGAGTTTACACCTCTATCCATACAAAACTCAAACGCGGCAACCCCTCAGCGCCGCTACCATTGCTGCATGAGAGACATTCGCTAACGATATAGTGCACAGGATTGATGACGGCGATATGCATGTGGGCAGCACTTGGTTCACTGACGAAGCTTATTTTTACCTGGACGGCTTCGTCAATAAACAGAACTGGCGCATATGGGGAACCGAAAAGCCCCATGTTGCAGTCCCATCGTCCCTGCATCCTCAAAAAGTACTGGTCTGGGCCGCCATTTCTTCCAAAGGAATCATTGGCCCATTTTTCAGATCCGAAACGATTACTGCATCACGCTATCTGGACATTCTTCGTGAATTTGTGGCGGTACCAACTGCCTTAGACGACACTGTGAACACCTCGTGGTTTATGCAAGATGGTGCCCGGCCACATCGCACGGCCGACGTCTTTAATCTCCTGAATGAATATTTCGATGATCGTGTGATTGCTTTGGGCTATCCGAAACATACAGGAGGCGGCGTGGATTGGCCTCCCTATTCGCCAGACATGAACCCCTGTGACTTCTTTCTGTGGGGACACTTGAAAGACCAGGTGTACCGCCAGAACCCAGAAACAATTGAACAGCTGAAGCAGTACATCTCATCTGCATGTGAAGCCATTCCGCCAGACACGTTGTCAAAGGTTTCGGGTAATTTCATTCAGAGACTACGCCATATTATTGCTACGCATGGTGGATATGTGGAAAATATCGTACTATAGAGTTTCCCAGACCGCAGCGCCATCTGTTGTTGACAATTGTAACTACTGTAATTTCGCAAGTTTGTCTGCCTGAAAATGTACTGCTGTCCCAAGCATATTGCAACAAATGGTGTATTTCTACCGCTGCTCGTTTAGTTTGTATTGCCGTTTCAAATATACCGGTCATTTTTGAAACACCCTGTATGTGCAAACAAAAAAAATTACAGTTTCAGACAAAATTGATGATTTATTCAAGACGAAAAGCTCTACAAACTGAGTAAGTCAATGACGCATATTCTGCTCCGGTCCTTATGGAACCGGTTATACGGCTTGATATGATTGAAAGAGTTGTTGCATGTCCCTCTCCAAAATAAGACTTTTTAATGAAGCTCTTTTGTACAGTTCAACTGATCGACGCATATAAAACTGAGAAAAAATACTTTTCCTTAAAATGTCGTCTATTGCGATACACTTCAAAAAGATAACTCTACAGTTAGGTAACCAGTAGATCTAACATTCTGATGAACAACAGAGGTCATTTAAGTTTGGCTACTTTACATTTTTTAGCTTAAGTGCCTTATACTCATTTTTTAAGTTGATTTCCTAATTATTCCTTGGAAATACCACTGAGTTTCTTCGGGAGCAAATATTATTTTTGCCACTAAAATTAATTATTTTTAACGAGTTCTGCAATTCTACACATGTGATGCACGGCATGGGTCTTTTAGACCCCTTGGCGAACCTTTTACCGAATGGCACGCTCTGGAGTACTTATAACGGTTATCAGTATGTCACAATCATAATGTTCTTTTAGAGTTCAGAAAACGCGTAGTCACTTGAAGTTAAATGTATTTCTCAATGCCACATCTCTTTCACAAGCCTAAGTTTTGTATGAGAAGCAGAATATGTATGTCAGATTCTTTTTTCTTTACTTAGAACATGGATACTATAATATCTGTTAGGGACAAAAGAACATCGTCCGAAGTCGGCATAAGTGATCCAGATTTTGAATGAAATATTAATGAACTGCTAGAAGGTGATGCTGTCCTTGATCAGGAAGGCAGCAGAAATATAGACACTTATGGGGGCCGGAATAAAAGTAGCACTGAATAACTGGATGATAAAACCTAGAGAATTGCTGATGTCCTTATCGGTGATCATGGAATTCAACAGAGTAAAACATCAACGAGCAGAAAATGAGTATAAAATTTCTTGAAAATTCCAGCTGGTCCAGTACAAGTAGTGCAACAAAATAAAATGGAAGTTCATTCGAAATTAAAGGTTCCGCGTCTAGAGAGGTTTTGTAATCATCATTTTCGCCTGAAAGGAAATTTGACAATTGTACTTTGAGTAACCAAAAAGAAAGAAAGTGTGATATTGCTACGTTCCCTGCACCACAGCACTGCTTACATGAAACACTACTAAACGTGTGAGAGATAGTTTTATCCTATAATGAATGTAAATTAGGAGACGATTCTCTTGAGAAAGAACGTGAAATCTCTTGATAAGCACCGTCAATCAAATGGTATTTTGTCGTATAAGAATTGGCTGTGGTAACAGTAAATATCTTGTACTTGTTGTTGTTGTTGTGGTCTTCAGTCCTGAGACTGGTTTGATGCAGTTCTCCATGCTACTCTATCCTGTGCAAGCTACTTCATCTCCCGGTACCTACTGCAACCTACATCCTTCTGAATCTGTTTAATGTATTCATCTCCTGGTCTTCCTCTATGATTTATACCCTCCACGATGCCCTCCAATACTAAATTGGTGATCCCTTGATGCCTCAGAACATGTCCTACCAACCCATCCCTTCTTCTAGTCAAGTTGTGCCATAAACTTCTCTTCTCCCCAATCCTACTCAACATTTCCTCATTAGTTATATGATCTACCCATCTAATCTACAGCATTCTTTTGTAGCACCACATTTCGAAACATTCTATTCTCTTCTTGTCCAAAATACTTATCGTCCATGTTTCACTTCCATACATGATACACTCCATACAAATACTTTAAAAACGACTTCCTGACACTTAAATCGATACTCGATGTTAACAAATTTCTCTTCTTCAGAAATGCTTTCCTTGCCATTGCCAGTCTACATTTTACATCCTCTCTACTTTCGACCATCATCAGTTATTTTACTCCCCAAATAGCAAAACTCCTTTACTACTTTAAGTGTCTCATTTCCTAATCTAATTCCCTCAGCATCACCTGATTTAATTCAACTACATTCCATTAGCCATGTTTTGCTTTTGTTGATGTTCATCTTATATTCTCCTTTCAAGACACTGTCCATTCCGTTCAACTGCTCTTCCAAGACCTTTGCTGTCTATGACAGAATTACAATGTCATCGGCGAACATATGAGTTTCAATTTCTTCTCCATGGATTTTAATACCTACTCCGAATTTAACTTTTGTTTTTTTACTGGTTGCTCAATATACAGATTGAATAACATCGAGGAGAGGCTACAACCCTGTCACTCCCTTCCCAAAAACTGCTTCCCTTTCATGACCCTCGACTCTTGTAACTGCCACCTGGTCTCTGTACAAATTGTAAATAGCATTTCGCTCCCTGTATTTTACGCCTGCCACTTTCAGAATTTGAAGGAAAATACTCCAGTCAACATTGTCAAAAGCTTTCTCTAAGTGTACAAATGCTAGAAACGTAGGTTTGCCTTTCCTTAATCTAGCTTCAAAGATGAGTCGTAGGGTCAGTATTGCCTCACGTGTTCCTATATTTCTACGGAATCCAAATTGATTTTCCCTGAGGTCGGCTTCTACTAGTTTTTCCATTCGTCTGTAAAGAATTAGCGTTAGTATATTGCAGCAGTGACTTATTAAACTGATAGTTTGGTAATTTTCACATCTGTCAACACCGGCTTTCTTTGGGATTGGAGTCATTATATTCTTCTTGAAGTCTGAGGGTATTTCGCCTGTCTCATACATCTTTCTCACCAGGTGGTAGAGTTTTGTCAGGACTGGCTCTCCCAAGGCTGTCAGTAGTTCTAATGGAATGTTGTCTACTCCCAGGGCTTTGTTTCGACTCAGGTCTTTCAGTGCTCTTTCGAACTCTTCACGCAGTATCATATCTCCCATTCATCTTCATCTACGTCTTCTTCCATTTCCATAATATTGTCCTGAAGTACATCGAACTTGTATAGGCCCTCTATATACTCCTTCCTTCTCTCTGCTTTCCCTTATTTGCTTATAACTGGGTTTCCATCTGAGCTCTTGATATTCATACAAGTGGTTCTCTTTTCTCCAAAGGTCTCTTTAATTTTCCTGTAGGCAGTGTCTATCTGAGCCCAAGTGAGATAAGCCTCCATATCCCTGCATTTGTCCTATAGCCATCCCGCTTAGCCATTTTGTACTTCCTGTCGACCTCATTTTTTAGACGTTTGTATTCCTTTTTGCCTGCTACATTTACTGCATTTTTATATTTTCTTGTATAGGCCCTCTATATACTCCTTCCTTCTCTCTGATTTCCCTTATTTGCTTATAACTGGGTTTCCATCTGAGCTCTTAATATTCATACAAGTGGTTCTCTTTTCTCCAAAGGTCTCTTTAATTTTCCTGTAGGCAGTGTCTATCTGAGCCCAAGTGAGATAAGCCTCCATATCCCTGCATTTGTCCTATAGCCATCCCGCTTAGCCATTTTGTACTTCCTGTCGATCTCATTTTTTAGACGTTTGTATTCCTTTTTGCCTGCTACATTTACTGCATTTTTATATTTTCTCCTTTCATCAATTAAATTCAATATTTCTTCTGTTACCCAAGGATTTCTACTAGGCCTCGTCTTTTTACCTACTGGATCCTCTGCTGCCTTCACTACATTATCTCTCAAAGCTACCCATTCTTCTTCTACTGTATTTCTTTCCCCCATTCTTGTTAATTGTTCCCTTATGCTCTCCCCGAAACCTTCTACAACCTCTGGTTCCTTTAGTTTATCCAGGTCCCATCTCCTTAAATTCCCACCTTTTTGCCGATTCTCCAGTTTTAATCTACAGTTCATAGCCAATAGATTGTGGTTAGAGTCCACATCTGCCCCTGGAAATGTCTTGCAATTTAAAACCTAGTTCCTAAATCTCTGTCTCACCATTATATAATCTATTTGATACCTTTTAGTATCTCCAGGGTTCTTCCAATTCTTGAACCAAGTGTAAGCTATGATTAAGTTGTGCTCTGTGCAAAATTCTACCTTGCGGCTTCCTCTTTCGTTTCTTACCTTCAATCAATATTCACCCACTACGTTTCCTTCTATCCCTTTTCCTATTGACGAATTCCAGTCACCCATGACAATTAAATTTTCGTCTCCCTTTACTATCATGTACTTATTTTCACAGAAATATCCTACATGGAAGGCAGATATGACAAAAATAGGATTTTTACTCTTACGAGAGGAGAATCAGCAAACCTCGTAACATAAATATAGATCTACAAGTGACAGACGTCTGCCAACAGATAAAAATGGCGAAAACTCGAAAGTCGCCAAGAAGAAGATGTTTCATGTGCCAACATCTATTAGACGGGAAAAGTTGAAATCATTCTGCAAAAGCAAAAAAAATATATGCGGAGAACATGATGAAATTATTCTTCCGGAGTGGATCAGCAAAACTAAGAGTTAATTATTCAGCTCATGAAAATTATAAATTAGATTTATAAATCATATTGATACTATACTAAAATAAAGGTTGCACTTTCATAAAAAGTTCTTGCCTATTCATTCTGTCATCCACCCTGTCAAAATTCCATAATATTTATTTTAATTCCAACATTTACTATCTGTTTTGAGGTAGGGGTCTTATAAACCCTCCGATGCAGCTTTCCTTGTCAAGCCACTCATGCATCCAACGGTTAATCAAAGATAGTGGAAAAACGAACATATCATTTGGCAGACGTACAATGGTTTCAAACAAAAACAGACAGTATCTAGAATACAACACAAATACAACAGTCGACAACGACATGTGAATCAGAGAAGGAAATGTGTACAAACAACAGACTTCATTAAGTATTTCTATTTTAGTTTTTGAAGCGCAGTATAAATCCTCTCAGTCGTTATGCACTAGATTCAGGATATTCTGACTGCTGAATTGTTACTATATGAATAATTTTGCTTCTGATTTGAATAACCGGTGGCAACGGTCCTAAATTTATGTATTTTTCGTTTTTTGTATATGAATGAGTGGGGTGTTCAAGCAACAGATTTCACTCTCCAATGCAAAGAAATGAAATGCTCCAAACGGCTGCGTCAGGTATTTTTAGTGGGGCAGAGTACTGGAGCGCTTTTAATATCTAGCCAGCCCTCTAGCTGGAGTTTAATATATTTTTTTATTAGATTTTTAAATTATATCATTCACACTTTGAGTGCAACAGTTTTTTTCTAAAATTAGTTCTTTTTTCTGAAATTACAAAAATTTCTCCCGAAAATAAGGTTTTCCAAAAGTGAAAAACTGTCCAAGGTAGAATATGGTTATATACATAGGAACAAATATCCTAACGAAAATTGAAAGTGTTGCAATCGATAAAAACTTGTCAATAGTCTATTAAGTAGTCTGTGTATCATGTTATTGCTCCACTACGTACCAATAAACAAGTACAATAAAATTAAGTAGAAATTTTATCCAAAACCCGTTACAAGTTAAATTCATTTTGAAAACGAAAGTATTGGGAACCAATGAAAATTTTCGTTTTGAAGACCAGTATAATTGTCAATACATTAAAAAAGTTAACTTGAAAACATCAGATGTTCTATGGTAGAGGACCTTATCTCGTTTCTAGATACAAGATGTACAAGACCGGCGAAGTATGCCCCCAACGTTCACATGCTATATTATTCGTTTCAAAAATATATAGTATTTCATTTACCATAAAGTTTTGTAACCACGAAATTAACAATATCTTCCAAATAGCTTGAATGTATTGTACAGCACTTAAAAGTGAAGCACTCAAAAGATTTATAAACGCTGCACAAAACTCTACCTTGTGTGTCACTATAACAAAATCGGTTGAAAAACTCCTTAAGGCGGTCTCTAGTACATCTTCCTTCATGAAAAAGGAGCGAAACGAACTGGACTTGCCTTCTGGCACCTACAATGTTGGAACTTCCGAGGGGCAGATCGCTCTCCATGAACTCATATGTGATAATCAAACCATTCCTTAAATGATGTCGTCTTGCTTTCACCTGTTAGTGTTTCATGTTACGATTGTAATTTCGGGATTATGTAATTTTCAAGCAAAATAGTTTGACATATGCTTTAAAATGGCATAATGCCGAAACTGCGACCTTAGATTAAAATACTAACAGCTGAAAAGAAGAGTCCATCTTTCAAAAATTTATAGCAGCTGTGAATTCATATTACAACAAAGTGATAATCAAAACTGTCGCACAACGGAATAATTTAATAAAAAAGGTGGCCCTGATAAATGAGCCATGGGTGTTGCGTCTTTCACAAACATCTGTAATCTGTCTACTCAAATAAAATGTCAGTCAAACTTGATACCGATTTATTACAAACAGTTCTGTGTCAAACACATGACATGAACCTTCTGACGAAATGGTATCTAGAGGAACAAAATATAGAGCAAATAAAGCAACTAATCATTACGGAGAACGAGCACTCTAAATTAATGATTGATTCACTTGACAAAAACCGCGAGGAATGGAGTTTGAAGGCAATAACCGTCATCTTAAAAATCACTGAAAATAAATAAATAAATAATCGCTGCATCTGCACAGTGATTGCTGCAGCTGCCAGACACAGGATGCAACCACCATTCCTATCTGGTCCTTAATGAGCCTTGGAACACCTAATGGAGAGTATAGGAATTTGGATACCTCGTGTAGTCAAAACCACACTCCTACAGAACGACTGATAATGCAAATTCCCGGCTACAGATTGTCACCTTGATTTGACGTGTATTACGGAATAGTGTGTGTCTCTGCCGACCGATTGATCGCTGGATACCATATCGTTCCTCAGAAGTAGTCCTCTCTCCTTCCAGAGTCGCGGAAGTAACTGAACACACAGCGTGCTGACGCAGAAGTGTAGAACCTCGTATGACCTCGCAGACCTGTGGAACCAGGGTGCCCTCGGCAGAGTTTTATCCTTTCTGCTCGTCTAGAACTTCACATTAATCGTCTTTCGCCAGTGGCAAAACTCCATTAAATTCTGCCCAACGAAGAAGTTCACCTCCTAATTTCCCTAGTATCAAAAGGTTTATTAGCCAACCAATGGCTTGTGTTTACGCCACCACAGTTCCTGAAAGCTAAGAGCAAAATTACCAACCACACTTCACATATGTTTTTATTTCAGCCAATTTGCGGTTATGCCACGTCTCGTATTCTCAGAAAGCGGCCTGCTATCACCCGCTCTCCGGTAATTCCTTAGTGACAGTCAACGGAGCTCTTTCCTCCGTTTTCTGCGGCACGAGCGGTCGTTCGCTCTGGGTGGAGTTTGCATCCGTTTGACGTCATCTCGTCTTCACGAATTGAGAAAAGAAATTCTAAAACGAACTGTACTAACTTTCCTCCCACGAAAGGACACAGATACAGATCTGAGAGTGATATCCCATTCTCCTGCTTTCTAGGAAGCCTGCCAGCAAAGGCAAACAAAATTCTACTTAGTCGTGATCTAACTTAAAAGGTTGTAAAAATGTGCAACATTCTGCATCGGGCCATGTTATCGCCACTGCTCATTTTTACCACCGTTTTAAGGCGAAGTCCATGGAAACTCATGCTGGGCTGATCACTGTACTCAAGGAAAACGACTGTGACCTCTGGCAGTCGGCGCCTGTCGTAAACAAAACACATGGGGACCACCCGCCCTTTACGATGCCCATCGGCTGTCGGCGGCACATCTCTTAAACATACATTATGTGATCAAAAGTATCTGGACAGCCCCAAAATCATACGTTCTTCATATCAGGTTCTTTGGGCTGCCACTTACTGTCAGGTATTCCACACCAGCGGCCTCATTAGTCATTAGACATCGTGAGAGAGCAGAATGGGGCGCTCTGCGGAACTCACTGCCTTCGAACGTGGTCAGCTGATTGTGTAACACTTGCGTCATACGCCTGCATGCGAGAGATCCACACTCCTAGCCGGCCATTGTGGCCGAGCGGTTCTTGGCCCTTCAGTCTGGAACCGCGCGACCGCTACGGTAGCAGGTTCGAATCCAGCCTTGGGCATGGATGTGTGTGACGTCCTTACGTTATTTAGGTTTAACTAGTTCTAAGTTGTAGGGGACTAATGACCTCAGATGTTTAGTCCCATAGTGCTCAGAGCCTTTTTCCACACTCCTACACATCGCCAGGTCCACTGTTTCTGATGTGATAGTGAAGTGGAAACGTGAAGGGACACGTATAAGTCAAAAGCGTATAGGGCGACCTCGTCTGTTGGAAATTTTGGAAATTTATGGTAAGATCCTGTAAGACCAAACTTCTGAAGTCATCGGTCCCTAAGCTTACACTCTACCTAACCTAACTTAAACTAACGTACGCTAAAGACACCACATACACCCATGCCCCAGGGAGGACTCGAACCTCCGACGGGGGGAGCCGCGCAAACCGTGACAAGACGCATAAGACCACGCGGCTACACAGTGCGGCATCGTCTGTTGACTGACAAAGACCAGCGAGTGATGGCGGGGGCTGTCATGTGTAATAGGCAGAAATTTATCCAGACCATCATACAGGAATTCCGAACTGCATCAAGATCCACTGACAGGCAGGATTTCACGGTCTAACGGCTGCTCAAAAGCAACACATCACGCTGGTAAATACCAAACGACGCCTCGCTTCGTGTAAGGAGCGTAAACATTGAACGATTGAACAGTGGAAAAACATTGTGTGTAATGGTACACAATGTGGCGATCCGATGGTAGGTTGTGGGTTCGGCGAATGACCTGTGGGCGTCTGTAGGGCCAACAGTAATATTCGGAGGCGGTGGTGTTATGGTGTGGTCGTAATTAACATTGAGGGGGGCTTGCACCCCTTGTTGATTTGCGTGGCACTATCACAGCATAAGCCTACATTGATGTTTTAAGCACCTTGTTGCTTCCCACTGTTCAAGAGCAATTCGGGTACGGAGACTGCATCTTTCAACACGATCGAGCATCTGTTCATAATGCACGGCCTGTGGCGGAGAGGTTGCACGACAATAACATCCCTGTAATGCACTGCCCTACACAGACAGAGTCCTGACCTGAACCCTATTGAACACTTTTGGGATATTTCGGAACGCCGACTTCGTGCCACGCCTCACCGACCGACATCGATATCTTTCCCCAGTGCAACACTCCGTGAAGAATGGGCAGCCATTCCCCAAGAAACTTTCCAGCACCTGAATGAACGTATGCCTGCGAGTGTGGAAGTTATTATCAGGGCTAAGCGTGGGCCAACATCATTTTGAATTCTAACATTACCGATGGATGGCGCCCCGAACTTGTAAGTTATTTTCAGCCTGGTGTCCGGATACTTTTGATCACATAGTGTAGAACTGACCTCTCCAAGGACTAGCCTGGAGCAACCGAATCTCGCTTGTTTCTTCCTTAGCATATGAAGCATTCCAGACATAAAGCTACTTCCAGATTTCACATACAATAACAGCTCAATGTGAAGAAAATACTACAACGCGTATTTGCGTCTTAATCTTTGCAATCACTGAGTCTGCTCATTATAAGCATTGATATATTTAATCAATACCACAAGATACAAAAATGAATTAAAGACTTAAAACAAAAAAAATTTATGTGTAAGTTAATCTGGCTGTCGTGTATTCAGAATGAAATTCTCACTTTGTAGAGGAGTGTGTGCTGATTGGAAACTTCCTAGCATACTGAAATTGTTTTCCGGCCGGATACTCGAACTGGGGAACCCGCTGTGTATTACTTGTAATATTTGGACAATGTATTTGGGGGAACTAATTGGATCATTGTGCCTTGGCTGCGCATTGTTGAGAGCAAGGCCTTTATAGGAGCATGGGATGGGTTCACACTACGTTTAGGTATTGATTTACAAGCAATAGTTTCATGAAGTGTTGGTAGTGTCCTGTCCCAACCGGCGGAAGGCAGGTTGTCAGAACTAAACGGACGTGGTAGTAAGGCTAATATAAAACCCGTAGCACGCCGTACAGTAACTGCGAGTGTGTTTGGCCGTGTTCTGCAGCTTGTCCTGAACGAAAAAATGATACATGGAATGACATTTTACAACAAACGACATCACCTCAACGTCTGTAGGACTTCGCTGTACATCTTAAACGCCGGCCGCGGTGGCCGAGAGGTTCTAGGCGCTTCAGTCCGGAACCACGCGGCTGCTGCGGTCGTAGGTTCGAGTGCTACCTCGGATATGTGTGTGTGTGATGTCCTTAGGTTAGTTAGGTTTAGGTAGTTCTAAGTCTAGGGGACTGATGACCTCAGATGTTAAGTTTCATAGTGCTTAGAGCCATTTGAACAATTTGAACATTTTAAACGACAATAAAACCGTTTTTTCACCCCTCAAATATTATAAAGCTCATTTAAAAAGTTAGTATCGAAATGACTAGGCTTTTTCTAGTGTAATAGAAGACCAGATGAGCTTCAGTGGTAATGAAATGAAATGATCGTTAAGACATTGTTCGCCAGTAGGCCCCATTCGGGGGAGTTCGGCCGCCGTATTGCAAGTCCTTTTTAGGTGACGCCACATGGGTGACTTCTGAGTGAAGATGACGATGAAGCACACACAACACCAAGTTCCCAGCATCGAATCGAACCCGGGCCCCCTGTGTGGTAGGCGATATCGCTACCGCTACACTTCGTAGACGGACAGCTACAGTTGTAATAGTAGTAGTTATTTGGCGTGGGCATCTCTATTCAACTTCAATGGAACATGGGGGAGAGTGCTGGGTCTTTGTACACTTTGCAGACTTCTGCCTCTATTAAACCTTGTAATAGGCATTTAATACGTTGTCATACTGCATCTTTAAATTATGGAATCCAATTTTCATGCGCAATAGTCTGTTTCTGAAATTATAAAAGTTGCTATAGATAAGTCGGGTTCCAACGTAGAACGTTATCTTTTAACCAGGAATGAATATTCTTATTGGGATTTAAAGGTGTTGCAGTGAAGAATACTTCTCAACAATATATTTAATCGTGTAACTGTTACACTATTACACAGCTACACGCACATAATCAGTAACTGTAGTCAAATTATATGGATTAGCTACCAAAAACCACTTAAAAATTAAATATGCTATGTAACAGAAGCCATGGAAAACCAACACAGATATCCGTTTTCAAGATAGCAATCAACAATGTACATGAGAATGGTCTTATGGCCCGAAACCTAGGTTGTACAGCACCCATAATAAAATTTGCGAAATAAGGAAAAAATAATGTTTGTTTAGTTAACAGGTAAAAATTTTAAAACGTGAAAGAAATGCAGTGCATTTGCAAATATCACACGATCTGTGGTAGAATACTTTATACCGATTCGAGGTACAAAATGATGTGCAACGAAAGAAGTATGATTTGATCTTCCACACGTTATTACGTTAAACAACGAATATACGCTCCCGGAAATTGAAATAAGGACACCGTGAATTCATTGTCCCAGGAAGGGGAAACTTTATTGACACATTCCTGGGGTCAGATACATCACATGATCACACTGACAGAACCACAGGCACATAGACACAGGCAACAGAGCATGCACAATGTCGGCACTAGTACAGTGTATATCCACCTTTCGCAGCAATGCAGGCTGCTTTTCGCCCATGGAGACGATCGTAGAGATGCTGGATGTAGTCCTGTGGAACGGCTTGCCATGCCATTACCACCTGGCGCCTCAGTTAGTTGGACCAGCGTTTGTGCTGGACGTGCAGACTGCGTGAGACGACGCTTCATCCAGTCCCAAACATGCTCAATGGGGGTCAGATCCGGAGATCTTGCTGGCCAGGGTAGTTGACTTACACCTTCTAGAGCACGTTGGGTGGCACGGGATACATGCGGACGTGCATTGTCCTGTTGGAACAGCAAGTTCCCTTGCCGGTCTAGGAATGGTAGAACGATGGGTTCGATGACGGTTTGGATGGACCGTGCACTATTCAGTGTCCCCTCGACGATCACCAGAGGTGTACGGCCAGTGTAGGAGATCGCTCCCCACACCATGATGCCGGGTGTTGGCCCTGTGTGCCTCGGTCGTATGCAGTACTGATTGTGGCACTCACCTGCACGGCGCCAAACACGCATACGACCATCATTGGCACCAAGGCAGAAGCGACTCTCATCGCTGAAGACGACACGTCTCCATTCGTCCCTCCATTCACGCCTGTCGCGACACAACTGGAGGCGGGCTGCACGATGTTGGGGCGTGAGCGGAAGACGGCCTAACGGTGTGCGGGACCGTAGCCCAGCTTCATGGAGACGGTTGCGAATGGTCCTCGCCGATACCCCAGGAGCAACAGTGTCCCTAATTTGCTGGGAAGTGGCGGTGTGGTCCCCTACGGCACTGCGTAGGATCCTACGGTCTTGGCATGCATCCGTGCGTCGCTGCCGTCCGGTCCCAGGTCGACGGGCACGTGCACCTTCCGCCGACCACTGGCGACAACATCGATGTACTGTGGAGACCTCACGCCCCACGTGTTGAGCAATTCGGCGGTACGTCCACCCGGCCTCCCGCATGCCCACTATACGCCCTCGCTCAAAGTCCGTCAACTGCACATACGGTTCACGTCCACGCTGTCGCGGCAAGCTACCAGTGTTAAAGACTGCGATGGAGCTCCGTATGCCACGGCAAACTGGCTGACACTGACGGCGGCGGTGCACAAATGCTGCGCAGCTAGCGCCATTCGACGGCCAACACCGCGGTTCCTGGTTTGTCCGCTGTGCCGTGCGTGTGATCATTGCTTGTACAGCCCTCGCGCAGTGTCCGGAGCAAGTATGGTGGGTCTGACACACCGGTGTCAATGTGTTCTTTTTTCCATTTCCAGGAGTGTATTTTACTCACCATAAAATTCTGTAATTGAAAAATTAAAAATATTTTTCAAATAACTTTAATAAATCCTACTGTACTTAAAAGCACAGAACGCGAAATATTTACGAATGCTGCAAAAAAATTACGAATGCTGCAAAAACACAACCTCATGTGTCACAACAAAGAGAAAATTAGTAAACTGCGAAAACTGGTTATGATGGTTCCTAGCTCGCTTTTCTTCACTTAATTCCAAAATCAGTCAATACGCTGAAGTATCGACCAGAAAACACCATACGCTCCAAGCTATACTGTCCTCTAAGGACAACACACTCTCCAGCATTATTGAAAAGAATAACTGAATTGTGGCAGTAACTAGAGAGTGTTAAACAGTCGTTCGATTACAGTAATAATGGAGGCAGGAGTTTACTGTCACGTACGATCCACACAGATTAACAAAAAGTGTGTTTTCCGAGTATTAAGATGTTCCAACGGTAAGCAGCAATGAAACACTTGCTCCTTTCTTCAAATTCTGCATGTCCGTCTTTACAGAGCGAACAGATCCAGTACTTGGGAAATTTACTGCCCCGAGAGGTCCTCGGATGAGATAACTGCGGTTTTTCTCCTGTTGGGGCATGATACTGCTGCAACGAATGACGTACGCGTAAACATTAAAGCGTGTAAACAGTTTCACCATACTTCAGTCTACACTCATCCACTGGGTGGTAACGTACGTGATGTAACTTTAAAACTGGTAAAAGATTTAATTTAAATTACAAATACAGAGGTGTGTGCAGCAGGGGAGAGTGCCGTATCTGGTGGATAGTATATCTACGAATCATGATGTTTACTGGTTGGCGTTTTAACCTAGTGACTGATTTGAGTTACACATGAACCAGTGCGCACTAATACCCGCCATAAGCAGCGTCCGGTACTGCCTATCGCTTTTGTTGGTGGGAGAGATGACGTCGTGGTTAGTGCAGCATTTGTAAATATTAAGTCTTCGACACACTTAAGTGCTGTATAATACAAGTATACTACAGCTATTTGATGAATACTGTGAATTCTTCAGAGTTATGTGGTGAGTATAACTCAGGATAGTTTTAAAACAGTTACATGGCGTGTCAGTGGTAAGCCATTCTTCGTTTGTCATGTACCATCCTGTACTATGAACGGAAGGAGTTATGCTGCCCTGGGACACGTGAGACCTACAAATGAACTGAGTTTATCTCAACAATTTTCCCTGCCTTGGAAATGAAAACTTGTATTATTTGCCAGTAGCTTCTATTCCAAATTGATTTTAATTTGTAATTGGGTTTCACAATACTTCTTCTTTATTTGATTCACTTACTGATTATCGGTATTTGGCACCTGAATAATGTAAGACATGGACTGTTACATATAATATTAACAATGTTTTCTCGATTGCAACAGTTTTAAATTTAACAGAATATTTTTTTTAAAGGTACATGACCAAGTAGTACTGTACATTTGTAAAAAGTGTTACACAGTAATTTTTGTAATTATAGAAAACAACAGCAGCACGCATAAAGGGAATGCTATCACGTTAAAATAGATTGAAAAAAAAAACATATTAAGATTCTGTTTCAGATATTACTAGAGGCGAAACTCAGGACATTTTTCTGAGGTTCCACAGTCTCACAACTTAAATATCGATCAGTCAAAACGTAAGGCACAATACACCATACATCTGTTTTAGGAAGAACAAAAAATTTCAGTCTGTGTGTAGTGAGAGTGGGCCTTCAGAAATGTCAGTGAATATATGTTAACATTTCATCCACTGCACTGCAATTACATCTGTTTCTGTGAAAAAAGCGCTGGTTTCTGAAACGCTATACGCTATTGTTTTACACTTTCTAACAGTTCTTTGTTGCTTCGAGGCTGTCTCTCAGCCTTCAGTAGACAAAGAGATGGAAATACGATAGCACTGCGTCGGGACGCGAAGGAGATGCTGCACCACCGACCAACTTCTGGTCAGTCATGTCAGCTTCTTACGTTAACTCGATGCAATTTCATGTTCCTTCCAACTCAATATTATCTTTTTGTTGGTAGCGAGCTTTTCAGTTTATTAAAAATATTTTTGTTAAAAGACGTTTCACACTCAGTGAAGACACTCAATCAACTTGTCACTTTTGATTTCTGTCGTGACCTTTTAAGTAACGAGTTCGGTCAGCGTGTATATTGCATATGTCTTCATTTCATCGAGCATCGTTTTCTGTCGTCATCGAAATGAAACATCCAACTTCATCGTAGTTAAAAACTCTCATTGCATTGCGTATTACCTGCACAATTCTCTTCATTATTTTTATCAACTCCTTCGTTAACAGCCGTGGGACACTAATGCATTTTATCACGTACATCAGGATTTAATTTATTCACCACCCATTTAATCCAGGTTCGATTCTTTAGTGATTTAACTGTCAATTAGGATGAACAAGCAACATCTACCTCACTTTGCTCTGTTGTGACGACTGAAATCATTATGATAGAACACAGAAATGACATAAAAACGGTATTTCTAATGGTATTGTAGGTGGTGTACACCCAAACTACTTACCGAGGCGGGTGTGACCTCGATACGCACTAATGCGAGGAACGATTTGATCACCACGCTTTTGGATGCTCTGGCACCACGTTGATCAGCCATGATAGTTTACCTGAAACATGAATAACCTAAATTTAGATATAACGTAGGAGTAATGGATCTGTGAATCAACCTATAACTGTTAACTTCCGTAGGCTGTGCGATTATCCACCTGCAGTGAACTGCGAGTTGATTTTTGACATCTCATTTCCTGGACGCACTGACGTCCCAGACGATACGATAAGGTGAAAAATTATAGAGTAGTGATATGCACGTGTACAGTTAGAGATGGTGTTGCGTACACAATGAATAAAAGGGCAGTGCATTGGCGAAACTGTCACTTGCACTCAGGTGATTCATGTGAAAACTTTCCGACGTTTTTACGTGGGAATTAACAGTCATTGAAAGCGGAATGGCAGTTGGAGCTAGATGCAAGGGACATTCCATTTCGTAGATCGTTAGGGAATTAAATTTTCCGAGATCGACAGTGTCAAACGTATTACGCTTCGGCCTTCCCTCGCACCACGGACAACGCATTGGCCGTCGGTCTTCACTTAATGACCGAGAGCAGCAGCCTTCGCGTAGAGTTGTCAGTGTTAACGCGCAAGCAACACTCTGTATGATAACCGCAGAACTTAATGTGGGACGTACGACCAGCGTTTAGGACAGCGCAGCGAAATTTGGCGTTAATGGGCCATGGCAGCAGACGACCTACGCGAGTGCTTTTGCTAAGTGCACGGTATTACCTGCAGCGCCTCTACTACGGTAGTGACCATATAATAAAACCACAGACGACTGAACAAATCGTGGCCTGATCACATGATTCTCGATTGGTACGAGGTGATGTTAGGGGTCGAATGCGGAGCAGACCACACGAAACCGCGGACCCAAGTTGTCAACAAGGCCCTGTGCAAGATGGTACTGGGTTCTTATTGGTGTGGGCCGTGGTTTTCATGGAATGCATTCGGTTCTCCTGTCCGACAGAACCATCATTGACTAGCAATGGTTATGTTAGGTTACTTGGAGTCGATTTTTAGTTATTCATGGAATTCATGTTGCAATCATGCCACCGTTGTTCCCGATTGGTTTGAAGAACGTGCTGGACATATGGAAACCAATGATTTTACCATGCAGATCGCCCGACGTGAATACCATGGAACATTTAAGGGACAAAATTGGGAGGTCAGTTCGTGCATAAAATCCTGCACCGGCAACACTTTCGCAATTATTGGAGGCTATAGAGGCAGCAAGGCTTAATTTCTGCATGGAAATTCCAGCGATTTGTCGAGTTGCAGGGCAACGACGAGCAAAAGTGTGTGTGCGTGCAGAAGGGGTTGGGGGTGGGGGTGGGGGGGAGAGGGCTCCAAAACGATACTTGGAAGTTTTCTCAAGACTTTTATCGCCTCATTGTATGACCATCTACTTAACACTTTGGAATCCAACACAGCAACGATTCGGTTTACCAAGGATTCGACCAGTCTTGGCTGCCTATCGGGAGCTGTGTGGCACCAAGAGTCTACGCCCAAGTTATACAGGTCCCTCGACATAAGGCCGGTGGGTTGTTGGCGCAGAAATGGAGCACTTGTATGTATTCCATCGGATTTAGATCAGACAAAATTTCTGGCCAAGATATCATTTTCACGCTCCTCGTAAACCATTGTATTATTCTGGCCTTGTGACACGGACAGCTCTCCTACTACTAGATGCCAACGCCGTCGGGGAAGACATCAGTCATGAAGGGATACTGGCTGCCCACAATATTGTTAACGCAGTCCACAGCTGTCATGGAAACTTTCGTTAATATAATTCGATCACTATCATAGGTCCCACTGGAACCCAGGCAAATGTACCTCAAAATAGAACACGTCCTCGACCGTCCCGTGTCAGTGGCGCCAGGTATGTTTCGAGCAGCCATATGCGTGGCGTTGTGTTAGAAATCATGTGATTCAAGCGACAGTGTAACACATTTCCCCTGATCGAGGTCGAATCTTGATGATGGCGTGTCCGCCGTATTTATAAATGACGTTAAATTAACGTGGGAACACGGAGCGATAGTTTGCTGCAGATCTCCATATTCTGGAATATGCGATAAATGATATGATCTGTAACACCTGTGCCTACACCAGCACCGTAATGTGTCTACAGATCTTCCACAGGTACAAATCATTGTTTCCCTTCTTTACATAGAGTCTGTATACCTGAAAACCGCTACAGATGACTTTTTTTCACCTTAGTGTGGATATAGGTGCTGAACTCTACTGACGCGTATTGGATGAGTGGTATAGGGGGCGTGTGGGCGAATACCGAGAGTTGTTTTCTACTCGTTATATACGCCAAACGAGTATGAAAAGATGCCGCCAATATTTGGGCAAAGTATTCTCCAGTATGAATTGTGCAGTGGTTTGTTAAAGATATGAACCTTTTTG
Organism: Schistocerca gregaria; assembly: GCF_023897955.1. NCBI lineage: Eukaryota > Metazoa > Arthropoda > Insecta > Orthoptera > Acrididae > Schistocerca > Schistocerca gregaria. The sequence goes on from NC_064920.1 coordinate 648,127,350, forward strand.
TGTGTGAGTCGTTACTTCTGAAGTGGTACGAGTAACGCGAGCCAGTGCGTGCGCTGTACCTCACTCAGCCCAGGTGCAGGATGGCCGACGCGCCGTCCTCGGGCGTTTCTGCCGCCGCCGCTATCTGTGGCCGCACCACGGAGGCACGCAGCGCCGCCACGCAGACAGGCCGCCAGGCAGGCAGGCACGTATCGTATCGGCGCGCCGCACGCTCGCCTGGCCCCGAGTGTCACCGCAGTCGTCAATCACGGACGCGGCTCACAAGAACCGCGGCAAAAAGGGGACGCGCCGTCCATCACGGCGCAGTAAAAACTGCACGCCGGCTCTCCAGAAGCGGGGCTGTCGAGATTTTTATGGGTCGCTGTTGTTCTCGTGTTCCGCCCAGCCTGCCTTGCCAGAATGGGGACAGAGTTTACGTTGACGGCTTGGCTGTTAAACCTCGGGCGCGTGTCTCAACAACCCGTCTCCCAGTTACGCAGGCAGTAGCGACCGGAGAGTTTGGGCTAACTCATAATAGGAACATGAGGGGAGGCAAGACGATTATGAGTTAACATTGTGAGTTTTCATTTAGCTTCCAACGGCTCTGGTCTTGTCCTGCATTACCATCTTTACACCTGCGTATTTATTACATCCAACTGCCGCAACACTGTAAGAACTAAAGACGGTTTAGCCCCAGTCTGAGACGGAAACGCACCTCGCGAAGTCAGATCGACAGCTCGTCCCTTGCTTGAACCTGGAACCCCTCCCCCTCTTTCCCCTGAACGATTCTCTTCCAGGGGCTCTCCATGGTATGTACAAAGTGGGCACCAAATATTTTGTAACAATTAGTGTGTCAAGGATACAAATCTGATGAGTCCTGTCAACAGGGAATGTCAAACTGATTCCACAGTTTTAGAATTCGAGTAAGCTTCCTGGCAAAATAAAAACTGTGTGCCGGACCGAGACTCAAACCCGGGTTCTTTGTCTTCCGCGTGCAAATGCTATACCAACTGAGATACCCAACTGAGCTACCCAAGCACGACTCATGACCCATCCTCACAGCTTTTCTTCTGCCAGTACCTCGCGTCTTACCTTCCATACCTTAGGCAAAGGTCCCGAGTTCGAGTCTCGGTCATACAAACAGTTTTAATTTTCCAGGAAGTTTCATATCAGCGCACACTCCGCTGCAGAGTGAAAATCTCATTCTGGATTCCAGTAAGCATTTGCACCGTTCCTTAGCGGAGACATCTAATCAAATTTCTTGCCTATGGGTGATAACGTCTCAGTTGCCCCACTGGATTCGTGAGTTCCTATCAGAAAGGTCACAATAATTGACAGAAAGTCTTAAAGCGAAAACGAAGTACCATCTCGCGTCAACCAGGTACGTGTTATAGGCCCCATACTGTTCTCCATCTACATAAACGACGTAGGTGATACCTCACATAAACTTCTGAGATCTCAATTTTTTCTACATGTGCCAAAACTGTTGTATCCGCCAACTTCATACAAGGGTTGTCCAGAAAGTGAGTTCTGATCGGTCGCTAAATGGAAACTACAGTGAAAATCAGAAACATTTTATTTGGAAGAGTTAGCTACACTTTCCAGATACTTCTCTACATAGTCGCCGCTCTGACTTAGACATTTGTTGGAGCGTTATGCCAAATTTCCAACACCACCGTCATAGGAGGCAGCCGCCTGTGCTTTCCGATAATTCTCTACGTTGGTCTATAGCGCGTATCCTGCGCTCAAGTGTTGTCTTCGTATCCAGCGTTTCATGTGAACAGAGATGATACTCAGGACTAGCCAATTAGGCCTGTGTTGTGGGTGATCGAACACTTCCCATCGAAAAGCCTGCAGGACCGTCTTATCTGCCCCTGCAGATTGTGGCTGAGAATTGCCATGAAGAAGGACGTGCGTGTCGGCTGTGTTAGGTGGGCTGCATTCATTAAGGCGAAGCCTCCCAACGGGCCCTCTTGCTTGACAGGAGACATCGTTGTTCTAGGCACCTTTACTCGCTCACAGTAAGCTCACAACTGAAAAGGGCGTCTTGGTGCGATCGACGGTCATACTAGAGACACTACCCAACACGTCTGTGCCAAAGCTTCATTCTGTGTCCATTTCGCGACGGATCGGAACTTACTTTCTGGACAACCCTCGTACATGTAGCGTCTACTGCATCGGCATCCCACTTCACGTCCAACCAAGAGAGATGCCTACATCACAGGTCGTATATTCACCAGAAAAACCTAGTAGCATGTGTTGTCAACACAAATATTTATCGGCAGCCACAACACAACAAAAGGTCTCCACCAACGGCCGTCAGGGACCGCTACCCGTTAACGGAGCCTGCAAAAAAATGGTTCAAATGGCTCTGAGCACAATGGGACTTAACTTCTGAGGTCATCAGTCCCCTAGAATTTAGAACTACTTAAACCTAACGAACCTAAGGGCATCACACATATCCCTGAACGAGGCAGAATTCGAACCTGCGACCGTAGCGGTCGTTCGGTTCCAGACTGTAGCGCCTAGAACCGCACAGCCAGCCCGGCCGGCCGGAGCCTGCAGAACAGCTTCATTAGGTCGCAGCTTGCCCAGGAACTACTTTGATACGCCAGGCACATGATTGGAAATAGATCTAGGAGATACATTCGCCAAACGGGCTTTACAGGGCGGCGCACTGCTGGAAAAGGACAGTTCGACGCACAGCTTGGATGTACACAGAGCTGCAATCCCTGCAGCCACGGACAGACGCCTCTTCCAGCTGGCCGATCTCTTGCAGATGGGCTTGGTATAGTCGACGAACCTCTTGACATTCTAGAATTGTTTATTGTGACCGCTCCCCATCAAGAGTCGGGTCTTGTCTACTATTACTTGTAATTTTATATTTGTATCGATCCACAGTTGGAATCGAGTCTGTTGTTCTTTTGGGGATTGTATTATTGTTTCGTTTCCATCAGTCCAATAAATTCTTTTCAGAATTCTGTTTTCCGCATTTCTATTCAGGTAGCGCAGACTCTTCAGAAACTATGCAGTTTGAAACGTTGCCGATCTCGAGGGTGTCATCGTAGGACGCCACACTTTTGCACCATTTCAGAGAAAACTTGTAAATACCATTGAGTCTAATTTCAAACTTAAGTGTTGCAAAGGGGGGAAATGACGGAGTTTCAGAAATGTGATCCTTAAATTCTTTTGCGCAGTTTATTTCTGATCTATTGAACGTTGGATTTAGAAGGATTTAAAATGGTACAATGAAACCAATTCCTACATAGAACAGGTTTGTAAAAGGACGTGCGCGCGTTCACATAAAGTATATTTTTAATAAAACCTTATTTTCAATAAAACCTTTATCGTTTGTGGATAAAAGAGTGTAGTTCAAACAGTTCGTGTGCTCCAGTTAACAGAGTATGATTTCATAGGAGAATTCATAAGTATTTTAAAGCCATGGCGATGTCTTCAGTATATGCGAGATTTGGAGAATGTGATGGTCTCATCATCTATCCAACACCCACATTAAAAAAGTAGGTCATATTTGCCAAGCAACATGCCGCCTTGCCTTAACTTGTTGAAAGATAACGCCGTGGATACCTAGAAAGGAGGGCACAACCATGTCAGAAACGTAGCAGCTGCCATTTAAATTAACGGTAGTACGAAGCAGTTGTGATCGTGTTGTGTACCTAATCACATCCCATACCAGTAGATCAGGTGCTGGCCCGATATGGCTATGACTAATGCAGTCTGGCAGTGCTCGTTCTCCTCTTAGCCTCACCACACAAGCCACTATCATGAAGTTGTACACACAACCCCTTGCCTGGAAAGACAACGTTGTGCCACTTCTGTGTCCATTGTTGTTGCTGGACACATCACTGTCGTCCCGTCTCTCTATGCTACAGCAACAATGCAGGCATCGCACTGTACTTTCAACGTCTTGCAACAAATAATCCCATTTCCTTGCTCAGTAACGTGTCCGCCCCTGGTAGCTGAGTGGTCAGCGCAACAAAATGTCACACCTAACGGGCCGGGTTCGATTCCCGGCTGAGTCGGAGGTTTTCTCCGCTCATGGATTGGGTGTTGTGTTGTCCTTATCATTATCATTTCATCCCCATCGACACCCAAGTCTCCGAAGTGGCGTCAACTCGAAAGACTTGCACCAGGCGAGCGGTCTACCGAATGAGAGGCCCCAGCCACACGGCATTATTATACTCAATAATGTTATTTGGTTGTATGATCCTGCATGTCCAAGCGAACAAAATGTCCTCTGGAGTGCTATTCGCGTCGGCCAGTTGGGACCTACGCCGAAGTTGTGTAGCCTTCACGAACCCAACGATTTAATATTCACATAACAATCGGACCGGAAACAAAAACAGCAATATCGTGAGATAATAAACCACAGCCGATATCGAATTCCGATAGATGCTGGTGGACTTCTTCCTTTCTTCACGAGGCGTAACACGCTCGTCACTCACAAAAAACAGCATCTAAATGAGTTTTCTGAATGGTAATCCTGCAGCGTAAACTCTTCTAAGACTATATACAGGGAGTATATATATGACATTCTTGCTGCCTACTCATGAATCAATAAATTATAACCAGTGCTCACCGCGAGATTAAATTCCGCTGCTCAGTGTCGCAGGCATGTGGCATGTTGTTGTAAGTCGGCACCTGGATACTTGTTTCTTGAAAACGGAGAAGCTGGATGCTTGTTCGCATGTTCCTCTCATGTGGTTGACGGATAGAGCAACCAAATGTCCACATATGGGTCGGAGCTTGCCAGAACAATGCACATTGTTGAAAATGTAGCTCCGAAACAGCGTCCCCTTTGTCTTCCCACATATACGCAACGACATTGCCACTCTAGATTACTGTGGACATTGCAGCATCGGAACGTAAATTAGTGGAAACTTTACGTCTGATGGTTTCGTCGTGTCCGTATATGACATCATCCAGCTGAACAACTGCCCGAACCCTTCACTGCAGCATGTACACATGGCACTTGGTAAGAACTACGCTATGAGGGACGTTCATCTTGGCTTCCATGGGACGTGCGATAATTACCAAAGGGACCACGGTAGATGTGTTGTAAGTGAATTTTATTGTGGATCATCTGCATCCTTTTACGATTGATGTTTCCCAGACAGCGTCTGCAGGTTATTTGTACGTTTCGCATGTCCAGGATCGTGATATGGAAGTCACGAGGACATCTTTGCTACCAAATTTCCCTGATCAAAATCCAATGGAACATATCCCTGGCACTACTGGATGCCAACTTCGCGAACACAAGCAACAGCAAATGTGTGACGTGTGAGTACCCATCCGTTGCCACATGCCTGTGGAAGCATACCAAGGAGTTGTTGAATCCATGTCTCGCATTGTCGCTATTATATTGCTTTCCAAAGGTGGACCAATATGGTAATAAGTAGGTGGTAATGCGGCTTTGGCTCGTCGATATTTTTTGCGTACTTCAATGAAAATAATAGTAATTTGGATTTCGAAGCACACAGTGCATTTCGAACCTTTTTGACGTTGTTGCAGTTGCAGTTTTAATGTCCAATTTAATCTGAAGAAGTGGTGTTGCTGTTTGTGCTTGTGAAGTGGATAAGGTTGCGAAGACGTTAATAAAATGACGAGGACGTGTTGGACATCGTTTACTCGGACGCTTGTCACTATTCGTCACCGGATAATCGTGAAACTAATGTGTTTATGAGGCTGTAGGATATTTTAAACGTTAAGGACTTCTTACACAAATCAACAAAAGCTTAGCATCATCTAGATACACCATGCAAGTGTGTTGCAATTATGACTGTTCCTGTGTCGCTCAGAAGACCTCTCCTGAAATTGTTTGTAAAGATACATAAATTTTCCACGAGCTCTAATTACGGGTAACACACCGCATTTCAGATGAGTGTAAAGCACTGGTAGGGAGGCATTGAAGACGTCTGTGGAACGATAGAGTGAATATCCACCATACCACGAAATGGAATCGTGACAAATAACTGGATCCGCGCCATGACGTTACGCATGAATAGCTTGTCAAGGCGGGAAGTTACTCCACGTGTGCTCCAGAGTCAAGGCGATGTGGCGCGGACAGTTCCAGCTGACACACAGTGACAAAGACTTACACAGCACAGGCCGTCCATGTATCAGATGCTCAGGATGATCGATATATACAACTTTTGAGTCAAAGGAACAATGGGCTTAGTACTCCAGAGTTCCGCGTTCTAAGAGGTTATAGGACGTTACGTATCGCATCAAACTGTTCTTGGACGATTGAATGATGTTAATCTCCACTCCCAACAATGGCGAACACAACGTGGTCCGCCACATCACCGTGAGCTCAGTCGTAGATGGGCAAGGAGTCATGCAGAATGGAAGTCATGGGATTGGCGTCTATGTTGTTTACGAATGAAACGCGAATTTTTTGTTTGTTCCCTGATAATGCAGACAGGGTGTTTGGAGACAACCACGTAATATTGAGTGCCTGCAGCACTGTGTCGCACGTGTGGAACAAACTACTGGTGATGTTCTCGAGGGCGTTGCAAGGGGCCACCGTTCACCTCTCGTGGGTTCTTGACGGGAATCTCAGCGCTCTACAGCACAGGCACGGGACTCTGCAACCAATAATGGGACCGTACGGCCAACATTTTGGTGACAATTTCATCTTCGTGGATGATAACTCCCGTGCTCATCGTGCTATTCTCGAGGACACGTTTCCTCAGCGTGCTAGGATCACCAGAATGGAGTGGTATGACTGTACCGCGGAACTGAACACAGTCAACACATGTCTGGGATCGATTGAAACGAGCTGCTTGTGGAAGTCGACACGACGACCACGTACTTTGCATGACTTAGGCAGATTCGCCGTTTAAGTACGGGACAATCTGGACCAGGAACGGCTCCATGGTATAATCTATGGTACGCCACGGCGGATTCAAACCTGTAACCGAGCAAGGCGATGTTCAACCACGTTTTGAATTTGCTCAGGAGAACATACTCTCCCCACCCAGCCCCTCCATGGGAAAAGATGATTTCTTAGTTACACAGCTATTTCTCTTTTCACTTGGTTGTCTGGACACACTGCAAATGAAGCAAATAAATGCACTACTGGCTATTTAAATTGCTACACAACGAAGATGACGTGCTACAGACGCGAAATGTAACCGACAGGAAGAAGATGCTGTGAGACGCAAATGATTAGCTTTTCAGAGTATTCACACAAGGGTGACGCCGGTGGCGACACCTACAACGTGCTGACATGAGGAAAGTACCGATTTCTCATACACAAATAGCAGTTGACCGGCGTTGCCTGGTGAAACGTTGTTGTGATGACTCGCGTAAAGAAGAGAAATGCGTACCATCACGTTTCCGACTTTAATGAAGGTCGGATTGTAGCCCATCGCCATTGCGGTTTATCGTATCGCCACATTGCTGCTCGCGTTGGTCGAGATCCAATGACTGTTAGCAGAATATGGAATCGATGGGTTCAGGAGGGTAATAAGGAACCCCGTGCTGGATCCCAACGGTCTCGTATCACTAGCAGTCGAGATGACAGGCATCGTATCCGCATGGCTGTAACGGATCATGCAGCCACGTCTCGATCCCTGAGTCAACAGATGGGGACGTTTGCAAGACAAGAACCAACTGCACGATCGTTTGCAGCAGCATGGACTGTCAGCTCGGAGGCCATGGCTGCAGTTACCCTTGACGCTATATTGCAGACAGGAGCGCCTGCGATGGTGTACTCAACGATGAACCTGGGTGCGCGAATGGCAAAACGTCATTTTTTCGCATGAATCCAGGTTCTGTTTACAGCATCATGATGGTGGCATCCATGTTTGGCGACATCGCGGTGGACGCACATTGGAAGCGTGTATTCGTCATTGCTATACTGGTGTATCAACCGGCTTGATGGTATGGGGTGCTATTGGTTCCACGTCTCGGTCACCTCTTGTTCGCATTGACGGAACTTTGAAGAGTGGACGTTACATTTCAGATGTATTGATACCCGTGGCTCTATCCTTCATTCGATCCCTACGAAACCCTACATTTCAGCAAGATAAAGTACGACCACATGTAGCTGGTCCTGTTGGAGCCTTTCTGGATACAGAAAATGTTCGACTGCTGCCCTGACCAGCACATTCTCCAGATCTCTCGCCAATTGAAAACGTCTGGTCAATGGTGGCCGAGCAACTGGCTCGTCAGAATACGCCAGTCGCTACTCTGAATGAACTGTGGTATCGTGTTGCGGCTGCATGGGCAGCTGTACCTGTACACGCCATACAAGCTCTGTACAGGCGTATCAAGGCCGTTATTACGGCCAGAGGTGGTTGTTCTGGGTACTGATTTCTCAGGATCTATGCACGCAAATTGCGTGAAAATATAATGACACGTCAGTTATAGCATAATATATTTGTCCAATGAATACCCGATTATCATCTACATTTCTTCTTGGTTTAGCAATTCTTAATGGCCTGTAGTGTTTATACGCATGACTCAAAGCCAATTCGAAATAAAGAACTGTCGCAAAACGTTTGATGACGTGTGTGTTGTAGGCGTTACACTTCTAAAAGAAAATCCACAACGTCGTGCCTCTGGTACCCAGTGTGTAAACTTCAGATTCCTTCTCGCCTGCCTTGGAATACGATCCCACGACGGCGCTCTTCCCTCGAGGACTCGCCGTCCTCTCCGCGGGTGGGAGATCCGTTAAGCAGGTCTCCCAGGACCGCACAATGACGCCGCGCCGGAAGGAAGTCTTTTGCGCTGATCGAGCTGCGATTAAGCCCGGCTGACGGAAGGCTGAGCCGGCCGCGACGCATCGATCTTACGGGGGGGCCACACGCTCGGCGACACACGAATGCCCGGCCCGCCGGCGCTGTACAGGTGCCGCGCGTTCGGCGCGACAGGCCGCCTCCACATCGACCCGCGCTGCGTGGCTCAGTTTGGGCCCTCCTCTATCCGGGCCAGCGGAGGGGCTAATGCTGGCTGGCAAGTGCGAACGCGGCAAAGTGGCGCAGCAAGGCATCTCATATTTGGAGCCGCTGAGTTGGAATCCCCGTCCGGGCAACATGAGTTAGGCTTTCCGCGGCTTAATCGAGAGTGTCAGATATTTAAAATACGGGTCGCCACGCTCACAATTCTCTTGGCAGGAGGGGGATGTTTAGATTAATGCCGCCCTTTCTGAGAGGTCATGTGTCAAAGCCCTTCGTCACACCCAACGATTTAGGCACATTCAGGTAGAACCGTAGAGGTTTTCGCGTAATTTCACAATGAGGAGCTATTGCTTCATCTGAAACTTAAGACTGGTTCTGCAGCATTTCACCAACGTACTAGGAAACGTTGAACCAATACGAACGTTCTCTACATCACAAGCAGAACTCGGGTGACGCCATATTTTAATTTTTCGTTTTCCGTTGAAGCTTATATTTGGTGGCTGCAATCGTTCAAATGGCTCTGAGCACAATGGGACTTAACATCTTAGGTCATCAGTCCCCCAGAACTTAGAACTTAACTAACCTAAGGACATCACAAACATCCATGCCCGAGCAGGATTCGAACCTGCGACCGTAGGGGTCGCACGGTTCCAGACTGAAGCGCCTAGAGCCGCTCCGCCACGTCGGTCACCTTATATTTGATGTGTTTTTACAGTATAATATTCTTGAAGAATCAAGCTTGCAATATCGCTAGCAATTCTTTTTATTACCATTACCGGTTTCGACAGATCTACGCTGTCATCACTGGATCTTTTAATGTTATTAGACTACATTAACAATGTTACAAGATCCGATGCTGTCAGCATAGATCTGTTGAAACTGGTAAAAGTAATTAAATCTATTACTAGCGTTCTTAAAAAAACTTGATTCTGTGAGAATAATATAACTTCAGATCACTCCAACTATTGACGCAATGTGATACATATACACTACTAGCCATTTAAATTGCTACACCAAGATGAAATGCAGATGATAAACGGGTATTCGTTGGACAAATGTATTATACTAGAACTGACATGTGATTACATTTTCACGCAGTTTGGGTGCACAGATCCAGAGAAATCACTACCCAGAGAAAACACGCAAGGGGCTTTGAGTCAAACAGAGCTTGCATGGAGTGTACAGGTACATCTGCCCATGCAGCTTCAACACGATACCTCAATTTATCAAGAGTAGTGACTGGAGTAATGTGACGAGCCAGTTGCTCAGCCGCCATTGACCAGACGTTTTCAATTGGTGAGAGATGTGGAGAATGTGCTGGCCACGGCAGCAGTCGAACATTACCTGTATCCAGAAACGCCCGTACAGGACCTGCAACATGCGGTCGTGCAATATCCTGCTGAAATGTAGGGTTTCGCAGGGATCGAATGAAGGGTAGAGCCACGGGTCGTAATACATATGAAATGTAACGTCGACTGTTCTAAGAGCCGTCAATGCGAACAAGAGATGACCGAGACGTGTAACCAACGGCACCCCATACCATCACATCGGTTGATACGCCAGTATGGCGATGACGAATACACGCTTCCAATGTGCGTTGACTGCGACGTTTTGCCATTCGTGCACCCAGGTTCGTCGTTGAGTACACCATCGCAGGCCCTCCTGTCTGTGATGCAGCGTCAAGGGTAACCGCAGCCATGGTCTCAGAGATGATAGTCCATGATGCTGCAAACGTCGTCTAACTGTTAGTGCAGATGGTTTTTGACTTGCTAACGTCCTCGTCTGTTGACTCAGGGATCGAGACTTGGCTGCACGATACGTTACAGTCATGCGGATAAGATGCCTGTTATCTCGACTTCTAGTGTTACGAGGCCGTTGGCATGCAGCACGGCATTCCGTATTACCCTTCTGATCCCACCGATTCCATATTCAGCTAACAGTCATTGGATCTGGACCAACGCGAGCAGCATTGTCGCAATACGATAAACCGCAGTCGCGATAGTCTACAATCCGACCTTTCAAGGCATCACAACAACGTTTCACCAGGCAACGCCGGTCAACTGCTGATTGTGTATGAGAAGTCGGTTGGAAACTTTCCTCATGTCAGCACGTTGTAGGTGTCGCCACCGGCGCCAACCTTGTGTGAATTCTCAACCTAGTGTGAATGCTCTGAAAAGCTAATCATTTGCATATCACAGCCTCTTCTTCCTGTCGGTTAAATTTCGCGTCTGTAGCACGTCATCTTTGTGGTGTAGCAATTTTAATGGCCAGCTGTGTATTTGTAACTTACGCCTTATAAATACATTCTGTTCCTAAGCATCAGTACATTGAAGATCTCTCGAATACACGTCGTCATTGGTAAGATTTATCGTAATAAAATGACGGGAAGCCTCATATTAATTTAAAGAACTTTCGTATGCAGTAGTTATCGTGTTCAACTCGTCTGTTGTGAAAGTACCTTGTGGATTCATCAAAATTGCGTCGTTCTTGGTAGGATTTGTTATAATTAAAAGTCGGTTAGCCACGGACAATTAAATCTTTCAGACAGACCGTGAATAAAAACACCATGTCTTTTGTACTTTTCTTCTACTGATTCACTGTAGCAAAGTTGGTAGAGGTTGCAAGCTACGAAATAATGGGTTGTGCGTTCTTGTCTTGCTGTATTCAGAATTTTTTTCTCACCTTCGCGTTTTGTAAAAGGTCATGGTACTTTCTTACGGAATTAATAGCAACATTTTCTGTAATATCGGATGCTATGCAAATGTAAGTGCGCGCTCTCTCACGAGTGAGTTTTGCAAATTTTGTGAAGTTTTCTGAGCTGATATCCTTAGTGAATGGTAATGGAACTTTCCTTTTTTCTCTATAACATGTTCAGAGATACTAATGTTTTTGCCGCGCCATATAGCCACGTGGTCAGGGGCGCCTTGTCACGGCCTATACGGCTTCCACTGTCGGAGGTTGGAGTTCTCCGTCGGGCACGGGTGTGTGTGTTTTCCTTAGCGTAAGTTATTTATGCTAGATTAAGTAGTGGGTAAGCTTAGCGACCGATGACCTCAGCAGTTTGGTCCCGTAACACATTACCACAAATTTTCAAATTTACTAAAGTTTTCATTTATGTCTACTACAGACACAACAGTACGGCAAAGGGAATAAATTTTGCGTTTTAATAAAGCTAACTCTGGAATTTTATACGCGTCCATTTTCGTAAACAAACTGTGTGGTCTGGCAGCCCCATACAGCCGGCAGGTGCCGCTGGAGAGCGCTACAGTCGCAAATAATGTTAACCAGCACCTCATATATGGCGTGGGCGCTGTGTCCCGTGAGAGTGGATTTCCCGTTCGCGTCCACGTCAACGTTAGCTGCCTCGTCCCGTTATGAGGAAGATCTCTGTGTCGACGTGACGGTAGACTGCGAGCTTCCTTTCTTACTCCTCACTAAAATGATGACGGCTGAGAAAGGCGTAAAATGTTGGACCACCATAACATTTCATCATTTACCCAAAATGTCTCACTTGCGTAGAATCTGTATTTGGTCAGATGAATAACAGCATGTTTCATGCATTGAGAAACGAGAGTTTAGTTGATGATACGTTTCTACACCGTCCGTCGAAAAAGTTCCGATGTTTTAGTTCCTGATACTTAAGAAACGTTAGTACAGTAACTACAGTGGCAGACTACGTAACAAGGATAAAGAACGTATATTCACCGACAAGTCAGTTTTGTGCAGGCTTTTTCAAGTAGTCGAGATCCGACTGTGGCTGTTATGTTGCAAGACACAATGGAGCCACATATGAAGTGTTTACATTCTCCCGAATCTTTTGAAGAAGAGAATAGTATGTGTAAAGTTTGTCCCCGGAACGATAAAAAAAATTCGGATGAAAGGTAAGTACTTTGACGATATAACCAACATTGAAGTTCATGGAATGAGCGAGTTGAACGAAATCCCAACGTAGAAGTTTCTGACAGTTTTGCATGGTTGTGTGAACTTTCTCTGCGTTACACTCAAGTGGAGAGAGATGATGTAAAACAAATGAAGCGTTAAAACCATATAAACGTTTCTCAATTTTTTACGAATCCGGTCTCTGAATTGACGAATAGAGGAGCAATGGTATGCCGCTTGCCTCAGTCACATCGATTTATCATCTAATCGTAACGTTGCAAAATGATTAGCAGATAAAGTCAGTTACGGGAATATAGGATTGCCGACTGTGGTTTGCTGGGCGATTTCTGCGAAAGTGTTGTTTATCTATAAATGATACGTGCTAATGCTTCTGCTGCCTATTCTTGAGTGTTTGTCGTTAGTGTGGAGAAAGATTAAAGGAAGACATCGAAGTAATTATGAGGTGTTCTGCTAGATTCAATGTCTCTCAGTACCATCAGTATCAGAATGTTACGGAAATTGTCCTTAAGTTCCGATGGGTATCCAATGAGAGAATATGATGATTCATTACACTGCCTCTAACTTTCGTCTCGGGTGAGGAAAACGTGAAGAAAAGAAAATAAGGATTTAGGTCCTGACTGAGATTTTTGTCTTTTGTAATTTCTGTGTGTCTATTTGACAGTAGTCTCTGTTTTGTTAACTGTCTTCGTTTCCAGTGTAAAGCTATTGCATATTTATTTACGATTTCATACAAACAAAAATGGTAATCAATATTGTACAAACATTTATTTCCAAATGTATTTTATGTAAAGGTGTGCAATGCAAAACATCTGATGACTGTAGTCAATTTTCTTTGGTCACACGTAAGTCTTTCGTTGTTAAGATACTTTTAAGGTCATAATTTTTCCCCCTCACCATTTCAAGTATAAACGCTGAACACATGTTCTGTACATTTCCTATTTTATATACGCCATTTTAAGTGCAACTAAGTTGCATGTGTTGCTTAGAGGATAATCATGTTTACTGTTACGCTAGCAGCCTGAGTAATGGGTAACGCTAAAGCGATTATTTTCGTTGGTCAGTTTAAGTGCTCGAATATATCACTAATTGTACTCTAATTAAAAACTAGCATTCCCTATTTACTAGTGACCATTACTGTTCAAATGGCTGGTCCGTTGTTATGTGAACAAACAAATTGCATTAATGTTAACTGATTCCTTCCAGAAAATTTCGAGAGATATCGTGCAAATGAACCATTGAAAATGGAATTAGATAGCCAACTTACATTAATACTTACAAGCTGTCAAATGTCACTGAACAGTCATGTATGAACAGCTTGAGCTGAGGATAGCATTCTGCCACAAGAATCGGATCGGTCCTAACTACAATATAGATAAACTAACAACATAGTACCTCACTTGAAAAGTAATACATTTGAACATCCTTTCACGACTTTAATAAACGAAGGATATCTCAGACTTAGAACAGAAGCTTCCCCCTACCCACCTTATGAACGATCTAATAACTGGTTAAGGACTATTCTTAGTATACTTCTTTCGTTGTTTCAAACTGTCGATACCCTTTTAATTTCTCTTCGCGTATTACAACCAGTGATACCGTTTTAGTTTAAAGGTCAATTTGTGAATACACTGCCTGACAGAAACGGTGAAGTACTCAGAAGACGCCTTTGGATGTAGATGTTACTGAGCTGGATTTTCAATGACAAGTAAAAGGCCACAAGAACGCATTATGATTGTTCTTGCTCAGTGCTGTTACCAAGACTGGTATAGTATAAGGAGAATGAGCAGCGCCTGACACTGCGTCATTACTCCGAAGGACACGGAGATGCTACGTAATCGTCATCAGCACCTGACAGAGCCGGAAATGTGCCTTGGTCTCCCTTTGTCTGGCTGGTCGAATCGTGCAATGTCCAATAAAGAATACGGATGTCACAGTAGCCCAGTGTTGGCACGAAAGGGAACATGAAAATAAGCATGCTCGTTGGCAGGGGTAGGAATCCTAAGGGCATTCTGGACAGAATATGTCCTTTGATATTTGGGTCCCCTACACGTCAACAACTATTTTTAACCTTGACATCATATCATCATCAACCTTATAAATCACGACATTATCATCATGTGAGATCCCCCTAACTCTCACGATCCCTCCCACGTATCCCTCTACAGCCAATATCAGCATAGTATTAAAACGGAATAATCACAGTGTAGTGTTTTAGCAGGCGTTAAAATGATACCACCATGTACAGAGCAGCTGTCGTGCATGTGTCATAGATATCTGAAGATTATGAGCTTCTGTAACAAGTTCGAAGGTATTTATCCAAATAATTACGTAAACTGTGTATCAGGTAGTATTTCCACACCTGAAATGTCAAACAAAATGTGCAAACACGATTTAAGGCAGGAAGGAAGAAAGAGTTTTGATGAGCATTTGAATTTGATTTGTCATGTACACAACATATTTTCGCAATACTCAAGGAGAACTTACGCGATGTTCACATTCATCATAAAATAAAGAAAGCTGGAATTGAAACAAGACAGAGATTAAACACAGATAAAGATGGTGGTGCAATAAGCACAGAAGAACAGTCAATATCTCGAAAATAAAATCTTTGCAGCCAAGATAAAATTACTTATCATAATAAGTAACCTTTTCGAGTCCAAAACTCATAAGAATTGTTTATCGTAATACACAAGTGTAGATACAGATCGCTGATCACAACAAAAATTCAAACTAATTATATTAAGTTTCAGCCTCCATTTGCGTAAGCAAAGAAACTTTATCTAGGTTTCAGTTACAATAATGTAGCCTTCTTCAGAAATGTCACAATATAAAATTAAAATTAAAACATTTCCAGTTTGATAAGGTCAATATCTGGAATGTTTATATTGTGACATTTCCGAAGAAGGCTACATTATTATAGTCGAAATCTAGATAAAATTTCTTTGCTTATGCAACTGGAGGCTGAAATGTAATATAAATAATAATTTAACAAAATTTTATATTTCTCCAAATATGTAAGACTTCTAGTACAAGTCACACATGGCACTACTGTCACAAAGCAATCAATCACCAAGATTTATAAAACACATGGCTTGCTTACACTAGTGATAAAATTTATATATTAAGCAGCACTAGTTATGGCCAAATTTTAACTATTTCACCAACTTTAGAAGCTCAGTGGTCTTTTAAATTAAATATTTCCAGAGCTACATTGTCTTTATAACTCATTAAACTACAGATGGCTTGCTTTCTAGCACTACTCAAATAAATTATTCCGTATAGTTCGATCTTTGCACCGAGCAATACATATAAATTGATTCTGCAACACTGTAGAATACACATTGGCCCTAATGCTGAGCTAACTAAGAGCTTAAAGTGCAACTATCAACGAAAATGACCAAAGATACAATGTTAGTTCCATATCAAAATTCGCCCAAAACTAGTCTGCTACCGGTCGAATACTATACTGTCCGCATGATAGGGTATTACCTTCCTCTTGCAGTTCAACATATAGTCATTCTCTGTTGTCATACGGTGGAAATTACATGAAATTTAGGTGTAATAGCTTACTGAACAATACTAATACACATTCATATGGGATGTGAGCTTCTTGGGAAAACTGTATTCTTTTCAGTCCCACTGAAAAATATTATAAACTTGTTGTCTCATTAAATTAAGCATTGCAGAAAGATATTTAAGAAGATTTTAATATGAGGGTTCATTGCACCTGCACCATGTATGGCACATTATATGAACTATCAATGCTACCATTTGTTAGCAACGACAAGCTACAGGAGCATAAAGCAAGAGGTGATATTATTTCAGATTTAGACGTTTTGTATAGTAGTAGTTAAAGTAAAACTCATCTTCAGTGACTACATGCCGGGGGATCAAAAAGTCAGTATAAATTTGAAAACTGAATAAATCACGGAATAATGTAGATAGAGAGGTAGAAATTGACACACTTGCTTGGAATGACATGGGGTTTTATTAGAACCAAAAAAATACAAAAGTTAAAAAATGTCCGACAAATGGTGCTTCATCTGATCAGAATAGCAATAATTAGCTTAACAAAGTAAGACAAAGCAAACATGACGTTCTTTGCAGGAAATGCTCAATTTGTCTACCATCATTCCTCAAAAATAGCTGTAGTCGAGGAATAATGTTGTGAACAGCACTGTAAAGCATGTCCAGAGTTACGATGAGGCATTGTCGTCGAAGGTTGTCTTTCAGTATCCCTAGAGATGTCGGTCGATCACGATACACTTGTGACTTCAGGTAACCCCAAAGCCAATAATCGCACGGACTGAGGTCTGGGGACCTGGGAGGCCAAGCATGACGAAAGTGGCGCCTGAGCATACGATCATCACCAAACGACGCGATCAAGAGATCTTTCACGTGTCTAGCAATATGGTTGGTTCTAATAAAACCCCATGTCATTCCAAGCATGTGTGTCAATTTTTACCTCTCTATCTACATTATTCCGCGGTTTATTAAGTTTTCAAACTTAAACTGACTTCCTGATTACCCGGTATTTCTGACACATTAATTACACTACACAAGCGAACTTAGGTTTTTACCTATTTATGGAGACACGTTTTACTCTAGTACTCATATTCCACAGAGAACGCTCTTTAGATTCTAATGAATATGAGATGAAATTTAGTGATGAGCAGTCCAGTATTTGATATAAACATTTTTAAGTGAAGTATAAAAGCATAATCTGCAATTTCTTAATGTTCCGTCGTTTTATGCAAGTCAGATGGACATTAAATATTTTTTTAATTCTCTGTAGGTATCTGTGTGTGTGTGTTCCTTGATAAATGTGATGAAATTTGAGGTCACGTCAGTCACTGATGATGTCATCTCCCTTTGTGTGTAGGCAACCTGAAGGTTCAAAGTCATTTTTTGATCCATAATGCCCACACCGTTCCTGCTGCCAAAGTTATAGTTGGTGACATTTGATCATACAAGGGAGGACCGCTGTACTGTACACCGAAGATACAGCAACCTCTTAACCTCCGCACCGCCACCGAAAACATCTAATGGACGCTCGGCAATATTTGGTGTCATCCTGCACCATTCATAGGAGATTCGCGGCAACTGTACTAGGGAATTATCATCCCAATTAAAGCTTCTTATGAAAGGCATCGCATTGTGTTCGGCAATGAATCGTGATTCTAAGTCAACAGGTTTTTTCAATCATCAACAAGTATAGAGGTGACCTGGGGTGAAGCCTCCTTGATCTAATGTTTTGGAGAGGTACAGTTGCGTCACTACTGGCGTTACGTTGTGAGGAGCCATCAGATTTGGTTTCACATCACTACTGCTAGTAATTGAGGCATATTATTTGAGGGATATCTAAAGGTACAACTGTACGTCACGGACATTCCACGTCCTCGTTGTTTCTTCTCACACGACTGTATCGTGGGGCCACTTTGCAACGGAAAAGTGCTCGTTAGCACAGAGCAAATGTCTCTATAAACTTCCTGCATGATATGAAGGTATTCTCGCGGGCAGAAAACAAAAAATGTTCAAATGTGTATGAAATCTTATGGGACTTAACTGCTAATGTCATCAGTCCATAAGCTTAGACACTACTTATGTTAAATTATCCTAAGGACAAACACACACACTCACACACACACACACACACACACACACACACACACACACACACGCCCATGCCCGAGAGAAGACTCGAAACTCCGCCGGGACCAGCCGGGGCAGCAATCCCCTGCTCTCTCCCCTAAAGAACTTTTGTGCTACCAGCCTGGATTTCAACTTCGTAGCTGTCGAAGGACATTAATGCAACCTCAACACCAGCAGCCAAAACATTTAATTTTATACAATTTTACAATCTCTACCGAAATGGGCAGAGCTAACCTTTGTAGACCTATACGCCCTCTCACAGGCTGTAACCACCCGCTTCCTAATCGGCCTCTTCCATTGTGATATAAATAGCCGTGATCGCCTATGTCTAATGAAATTTTACAATGAGGAAGGCTATCGTTACGGAAGGAAAATAACGGTTAGTAGGAGAAAAGTGTATAGCATACTCTTCCGAAGGAAGAACCTATCCTAAACCTAATCTAAATACTGATAATAATTTTGAATTGGGTGGAATTTAGTGCAATCGCTCATGAACAACTCTGGGGGAAACGGGTACCACGTAATATTTAACGCAAATACGAATTAGCAACAAAAAGGGATAATTAAACGGTCGGCAGCTCACTGGGGCAATGAACGTCCCAAATCCTAATGAAGGTAATGGCAAAGAAACTTAAACAAATAGTCACTGGCGGGGCAACAGAAGGTTGTCACGCTTTTCCACAACACATCAGCTCACTAGAAAATGGATAAATCAGAAATCACTGAGTGTGCAGTTACTTATCCTGAAATACTTAATTTTAAAAGCAAAGCTAACTGAACTTGATGTTAAATACGTGACTGACTGTACCTGAAACTTTATTATGTATAAAAATAACTTTCAGTAATCCCATTGTAACGTAAGGCAAAATTTGGAAAAATGTAAGCAATTTGATTTTCATTATTGAAAAACTGAGTTGAATTTACTTTAAGAAAATGAGCAACTGATTTAATTATAACGTAAGATCAATAAATCACGTAACAAGCCAGCAGAAATAGCTCGCGAAGTTAATTCAGAATAAATGAAATTGTGTTCTCTTAATTTGTGCTGTATCTTTAGTTTTTAGTTTTGCCAGTGAAATTTTACGTAACTTTAAGTGAGTGAAATTAATATTCAAAACTGCAAATTAGTTAAACATCTGTTACCCAGTGCAAGAATGAACTAAGGCACCAAAATTTACGCTGAAAATTGTCGTCAGCAAACAAACAAAACTGGCAGTAAGCAGCTAACCAATGTTCATATTTTTTACGGTGCTCGATGAGTGCATAAAAAGGAAGGGAACACTGCTGGGTAATAATGTCTGAGGACAATGACAACACAAGTGGCTAGCAAGTTTTTAACTATTGCATGTTATTAGTCAAGAAAGTTAGTCATTCAATTTTGTTAAAGAAAAGACAGTGGGCTATGTCTTTAAACCATTAGTTATACTCTGTCAGTTAAAGGTCTTACGATGTTGTAAATGTGAAGACAACAACGAACCTAGCCCATGACAATGCTGAGCTGCTGCTGCTGCTGTTGCTGCTGGTTGAGAACCACGAGTCGTCTCCAGAGCCAAGTATAGTTATTAAAAGATATTAAACGGCGATAAATTTTGGATGGTGCAGAAGGTATTTTATTAGCATCTTCGGTGTTACAAGGTGTAGGAACGACACAGGTGGTTTCCCCACTGACAGTACTGGGAGGAATCCACCAGTTCCATCCTTTGCCCAGTAACCGAAGGATGTCTCTCGACAATCTTGGAGCAACCAGGAATTTAAAGAAATTTTGGAGCAGTACTGATCATAGAGGGATAAGAAGCCTACTTTGTGGATATATAAGCGTTCCTCACTGTATTAGAGTAAATTCGACAACTTGCTTAGCAGGGCACACATAAAATGCACGGTGTTGCGCACAAGCGAAGGTCTTGCCCCACGATCCGCCACTGGCATGTGTCACTCATAGACATATTTCAATTTTGTTCGTATACTGCGCTCTCATTATCGGTGCTACCGACGTAGCTAGTAATTTACGAGAGTAGTAAGTGGGCTTATGTAAACAGAGGGGCTTAGGTTAACATGTACTCCCACCTGTCACATTTAATCGAGCGAGAAAATCATTTCGTAATTATGGCTACAAGCCAATCTTCATAATGCGATACACATCTCTTACATCTAATTACATTTCAGTTTTTTAACTATAAGGAATACTTTTGCGAACTACGTTTACTTATAAATCTGTAGTAGATTCAAAACTACTACCGATAAAATATATCTCTCATTTGCCGATTTTTAAGGGACTTCGTTGTTTCTTATAATTACAGTCTTAAAGCATTTGGTACTATAGTCCTCCTGTTGATGATTTTGTTGTGGTTTTCAGTTCAAACACTGCTTTGATGCTATTCTCCCCTGTACTCCATCCTGTGCAAGCCTCTTCATTTCCGAAGAACTATTACAACGTATTTCCATTTGAACCTATTTACTGTAGTGATGCCTGCGTCTTCCTCACAGTTTTCACCTTTACTTATTTTTACGTTTACTTACCTTCCTTACCAAACTGACTAATCGTCAATGCCTTAGAACATGTATTACTGATCACTTCCTTCTTTTATTGAAGTTGTGCCACAATTTCTCCTTTCCCATTTCGATTCAGTACCTCCTCTTTGGTTATTCGATGAACCGATCCTGTCATAATACATCTGTAGCACGATATTTCAAAATCTTCTGTTCCTTTATTCTCTGAATCGCTTATCAAGAACGTTTCACTTTCGTACAAGGCTACACTTTAGGCAGATATGTTCAGGAAAGCCTTTCTAACACTTATACTTCTATTAGATTTTAAGGAAGTCCATTTTTCAGCAATTATTTTCATGTTGTTGTCAATCTGCATTTCATATCCCCTCTATGTCTACCTTCAGAAATTATTTTGCTACCCAAATAGCAAACTTGCGGGCTTTCAAAGAACTACGTACCCTCCGACTCAACGTTTCAATATTAAAAGTTTTGGCTGGTTTCGTTGTGTAGGGGCTGCGATACGTATTGCCGCATTACAGGTCAAATACTGCTGAGTCTACAGTATACGATATGAATACATATATGAATCGAATGGTCGAAGGTTTCTATCACTCGGAAATTGCGAATAATGAAAGTAAGATATCAATTTCTAAATGAGAGAAGCCACGGACATCTCACAATTGCACAAGTCAGCACTACGAAATATTTCTATCAGCCGCGACCACTGGTAAATCGCTCCATACTGTTTAAGTCCCTCTCGTGACTGTCCTTCGACAAGCCGTCACGTCCAGATGACCCCCGTCCTGTGCCGTCCTTCCAGCACTCCTGCACTGCCTTTCACTCACTTCGGTAGTCGCCAGTATTTTGCAGCTGCGACTAATTAAACTGATAGTGCGGTAATTTTCACATCTGTCAACACCTGCTTCCTTTGGGATTGGAATTATAATGTTCTTCTTTAAGTCTGAGGATATTTCGCCTGTCTCATACACCTTTCTCACCAGATGGTAGAGTTTTGTCAGGACTGGCTCTCCCAAGGCTGTCAGTAGTTCTAATGGAATGTTGTCTACTCCGGGGGCGTTGTTTCGACTCAGGTCTTTCAGTGCTCTGTCAAACTCTTCACGCAGTATCGTATCTCCCATTTCATCTTCATCTACATCCTCTTCCATTTCCATAATATTGTCCTGAAGTACATCACCCTTGTATAGAGCCTCTATATATTCTTTCCACCTTTCTGCTTTCCCTTCTTTGCTTAGAACTGGGTTTCCATCTAAGCTCTTGATATTCACGCAAGTGGTTCTCATATCTCCAAAGGCCTCTTTAATTTTTCTGTAGGCAGTATCTATCTTACCCCTAGTGAGATAAGCCTCTACATCCTTACATTTGTCCTCTAGCCAACCCTGCTTAGCCATTTTGCACTGACTGTCGATATCATTTTTGAGACGTTTGTATTTTTTTTTGCCTCCTTCATTTACTGCAGTTTTATATTTTCTCCTTTCATCAATTAAATTCAGTATCTCTTCTCTTACCCAAGGATTTCTACTAGTCCCCGTCTTTTTACCCATTTGATCCTTTGCTTCCTTCACTATTTCATCCCTCAAAGCTACCCATTCTTCTTCTACTGTATTTCTTTCCCCCATTTCTGTCAATTGTTCCCTTATGCTCTCCCTGAAACTCTGTACAAACTCTGATCCTTTCGATTTATCGAGGTCCCATCTCCTTAAAGTCCCACTTTTTGCAGTTTTTTCAACTTTAATCTACAGTTCATAACCAATAGATTGTGGTCAGAGTCAACATCTGCCCTCGAAATGTCTTACAATTTAAAACCTGGTTCCTAAATCTCTGTCTTACCATTATATAATCTATCTGATACCTTTTAGTAACTCCAGGGTTCTTCCATGTATAGAACCTTCATTCATGGTTCTTAAACCAAGTGTTAGCTATGATTAAGATATGCTCTGCGCAAAATTCTACCACACGGCTTCCTCTTTCATTTCTTAGCCCTAATCCATATTCACCTACTATGTTTCCTTCTCTCCCCTTTCCTACTCTAGAATTCCAGTCACCCATGAGTATTAAATTTTCGTCTCCCCTCACTACCTGAATAATTTCTTTTATCTCATCATACATTTCATCAGTTTCTTCGTCATCTGCAGAGCTAGTTGGCATATAAACTTGTACTGCTGTAGTAGGCGTGGCCTTCGTGTCTATCTTGGCCACAATAATGCGTTCACTATGCTGTTTGTAGTAGCTTACCCGTACTCCTATTTTTTATTCATTATTAAACCTACTCCTGCATTACCCCTATTTGATTTTGTATTTGTAACCCTCCATTCACCTGACCAAAAGTCTTGCTCCTCCTGGCACCGAACTTCACTAATTCCCACTCTATCTAACTTTAACCTATCAATTTCCCTTTTTAAATTTTCTAACCTACCTGCCCGATTAAGGCATCTGACATTCCACGCTCCGATCCGTAGTACGCGTTTACTTTCTCCTGATAACGACGTCCTCTTGAGTTGTCCCCACCCGGATATCCGAATGGGGGACTATATTAGCTCCGAAATATATTACCCAAGAGGACGCCATCATCATTTAATCATACAGTAAAGCTGCATGCCCTCGGGAAAAATGACGCCTGTAGTTCCCCTTGCTATCAGCCGTTCGCAGTACCGGAACAGCAAGGCCATTTTGGTTACTGTTACATGGCCAGATCAGTCAATCATCCAGAATGTTGCCCCAGCAACTACTGAAAAGGCTGCTGCCCCTCTTCAGGAAACACACGTTTGTCTTGCCTCTCAACAGATACCCCCCCCGTTGTGGTCGCACCTACAGTACGGCTACCTGTATCCCTGACTTAATTCGACTACATTCCATTACTCTTCTTTGAGTCTTGTTGAGGTTTATCATATAATATCTTTTGCAAGACTGCAACCACTTCTAAGGCCTTTGCGTCATTGGCAAACCTCAGAAACTTTATTCCTTCTCCATGAACTTTAATTCGTTTTTGAAACTTCCCCATCGTTTCATTTACCCCTTACCGATTGTATACACTGAATAACTTGTGAACTGGTTACAACTCTTTCTCACTCACTTGAAAGCTAGGGCTTCCATTTCATGTCCCTTGAACCTTATAATTACAATCTGCGTTCAGAACAAGCTGAAATTAACCTTCCGCTCCTTATATATTACTCCTGCTACCCTCAAAATTTCCAAGATTGTAGTCCACTCAGAACGGCCCAAACCTTTCTCTATACCTACAAACGTAGGTTTGCCTTTGTTCAACCTCTTTTCTAAGAAAGATTTCTCCGGTACCCAAACTGATCTTTCTCAGATCACCTTCTACCATTTTTTCCATTCTTCTGTAAACAATTGGTGCTAACATTTTACATGTATGACTTATTAAACTGATTTTTCGGTAGTATTCACATCTGTCACTTGTAACGTTCCTTGGCAGCACACACACTATTAATAAACTGAAATGACATTTTTTTGTACTATGTACGCCGCTTTGAAGCAATTCGTATGTACTGTAATTGTTTAACAATAAATGTTATTTAATTTTGTGTAAAGGACGTTGGTTATTAGTGTAATATTTCCTGTAATAATACTCTCGTTGTATTTACGACTGTAATATTTCTATATTCATAATGTAATTACGAAATATGTTAATATCTGCGATGAAAAAATGTAAAATATAGCCACAGAGTAAAATAATGTTGTAAGATTACAAAGAGATATTCAAAATCAGCAGTAGTATAAAAAGCACTACATAATGAGCATTCTTTTTCGTCTTCCTCGAGAGCTGAGAGAGAGAGGAACCTGTGACGTAGCATTATATGAATGAGTAGACTTCGTTTGTCTGTATCTATCTTTAGTCGCCATTAGAGGAGAAATTATAAAGGTGTGTAATTTTAATTATTGTTATGGTCTAAATATATTATAATTTATCAAAATTGTGTATTACTAATGTAAATTAGCTTGCCCATATCATCTATAATATTTCTTTAAAAATTTTCAGAACTTTTAGCGACTATAGTTGGTGTTGCTGGGCTGTGCCGCGCCCGAACGATTTGCAGCGGCGGCACATTTAAAAAATTGTTCCGCTATAAAATTAACCAAGACCGTAAATCGGGAGCAGGTAAAATGAGCAGTGAATTACGAAATATTTTTCTTTTACAGCGATCCTGATGCTGACTGAATTTATTATTTGTGCATTCATAGGCGGATAATTAACGTTGAAGTTGTTAATCTGTTGGTTCTTTCCATTTCTAAAGCAAATAACTTAAACGTATAGTGAAGTGTGTTTTGTCAATGATAATTAAACGTTCAGGTCGGCTTGGCAATATTTAACCATTTTATGCTAACAGAGACAGTCTTGTGTTCCATAGCTGACGCCGGGAAAGACTTCAGTAAATATTTAAAAACCCACTGCATATAGAAAATGTGTGCCAAGGCGAAATACGTGAAAAAATTTAATTTAAATAAGTTTCAAATAAATGTTATCAATCAATTAGTTTGAATTTATCAGCATGAAAGGGTTGCTAAGGTTCACGTAATTTTAAATGTGCTTAATTCTGTCTAAATGAATTTTTATTATCACACGTAAATAAGGGGCTCTACAACAAAGTTCGTACTGAAAGAGTAAATAACATATATATTTAAAGCCATTTCTTCCCCATTTTCATCCATTCACATTTGACATAATAATAATTTTTTTCCTCTCATCAAACACTACGTGCCATCTTTGAACTTGAAATTATTACACTTACTTTGAAGTCTGAAGGTGTTTTCCCTTTTAGTGTTTCTTAGACACCTTGTGTGACAATTTTTCATGGCTGCCTCACTCAAGGGTCTCAGTAATTTTGAGGTAAGTCGTTCACTACAGTGGTCTTATTTTCACTTAAATCTTCAAGTGCTCTGTCACATTCATCTCGCAGAGTCATATCTCCTATCATATCTCCACCTACTTCCTCATACCTTTCTGTAATACGGTCTCTACATTTTTTTCCCTTATATAGACCTTCTAAGCAATCCTTTGACCTTTCAGCTTTCCCTTGTCTTCATATAATATGGTCCCCCAATTTGATTCCCTTATGTAGATCTCCTACACATATCTTTCACCTTTCAGCTTCTCCTTAGTTGGTTTGGCATCTGATCTCCTGATACTCGTACACTCAAATCTCTTATCTCCAAAGAACTCTCTATTGTTTCTACAGACAGAAATTACCTACCCTTATTTCTACGGCTTTGCATATGTCTTCTAGCCATTCCTGTTTAGCCATATTGCATTTCCTAACAGCTTATCTCGTTATTCTCAGCTTCGTCTCCTTCGTTTGCTGCATTTTTATAGTTCCTTCTTGCACTACTTTGATTGAATACTCCTGTGTACTTAAGTTCAGTATCTCCTGTGTTATCGAAGGATTTCTACCAAGCCTTGACTTTTTAATCGTGTGATTCTCAGCTGCCTTTGGTGTTTGACCTCTTAATCCTACTTATTCTTTTTCACCGTTTAGCTTTCCCCTTTTTCAGTCCTACGTTACCTCATATGGTGGCCGAATCGTGCAGTATTCAGATTTGTGGGGGCATATGACAGTGGGTCGATGTTGGACGTGAGAGGACGTATGGGCAGGCATACTCTCGTCGTCAAGGTTTCAGTCGTCCACGTCTGACAGACACAAGAGAGGATCTCTCTGTTGTCCAGGATGCACATTGTAGCCCCTAAAAACCAACACATGCCATCGCACAATAAATAATGGACTCCCTGAAATAATTTGTTACATCCTGCACCATTAGCTGGGGGCAAGCAACAGCTGGACAAGGGAACTACCAAACCATTCGTAGGCTGCCATTAATAATAGAATACAAAGGCTGTGTTAGGAGTGATGCTGTGTCTAGGAAGCAAGCTGACATCGGCATCGCATTGTGTTTAGCAATGTATCGTAGTTAAGCTCTACCGCAGATCGTCGGCGTATGTGGAGGTGACCTGTGGAGAGGTCGCATTCATCCAAAACTTTGAAGACGCACAGCGACATTACTCCTGATGCTTTGGTGTAGGGAGCTTACGGATACAACTTGTCGTCACGGCTGGTATTGATTGAGGTAACAACGGTGACATAACAGTACGGTACGTCACGGACAACGTACGTCCTCACTTATTGTCTTCTGTGCAACATTATCGTTGTCCCACTTTTCAACAGGACAATGGTCTTCCCATATAGCACATGTTGCTATGAACTGTCTGAGTGAAGGTGACTTACTCTCTTGGCCAGCAAGGTGTAAGATCTGCCTCTATTGATAATTTGTTAGACCAGCCCGGTCATCAGTTCTGACCCTGAGCAAGTGTGCAGGATATAAACGTCCAGCTTAGGAGAAGATACAATGGATTTATGACATATTTCCCAACCGCATCAGTGCATGCCTTACGGCAAGAGAAGGTGTAACATTCTACTGGGAAATAGGCTCAACCACCTAAGTTCTTTGTTGATTTGACTCGAAAATCTAGTCACCGAAATAACGCCAAATATCGTGCCATTCCGTGAAATTTTATTATGATTTCCCTTTTGTATGTTTCACTGGTTTTACCGATTAGTATCTCTGACATGTAAACTATTACTAGTGTGGTGGGCCCTCCCCTAAAACACTGTCTGACCGAAACCAGTACTGAGCTGGACGTTTAAATGTTCCAACGAAATCAAACGCATCGTAGCTAATGGCAAAGCCACCCAAACCGGATGGTCTTGACTGTATGTTCCACAGAACAGGCAGAGAAGGCTCTATAGGCGTAATGAAATTATGTTCTCTAAGGTAATACTCTACGAAAAAACATCCTACTGGCTCAGAAACAGTAAAGTGGGAGCCCCATCGCTGGAATGTCCCTGCACAGACCTCGTAAAACTGCCAGTGCAGCTTCTAAATTGATTAGGATACCGGACAGATAAAATGGTAACGATATTTGCAAATTTAAAGGACATGGTATATCAGACCATGTAAATACAGGAACCTGGAATGTACATCTCCTTGAACATAAAGAAAATACAGCAGCACTAGTGACAGCTAATTTAGTAACTGAGAAGTGGAGGCGTAGGATAACAACCACATGAGGATAAATGAAAGAATTGTAATATGTAGATTTAAAATAGCTAGAGGGTATATGAAAGTGATATCAGTGTATATTCTGAATTTTACAGGAGCTTGCAAATATCAATGATTGCATAAACAAGAACGAGCATACTGTTACACGAGGTGATACGAAAATTACAATAGGGCACCCATTAAAGACCTAATCGGAATAAACTCAGAAGCACCAGTTAAAAATTCTAAGAGACAAACATTATTTTATTGCAGACAGATAATACTTTTTTAAATCACAGATTAACAAATATATCTGGGCGTCTCGCGGATGTACGTCAACAGACAGCAAATGAAAAATAGCGAAAATTATTTCAGAACGTGACAGTGATTAGAGGACTGGATATACATTCTGACCATTTCCTAGCAAGAGGGAATTTAACATTTAACGGTCAAGAATAGCACACGAAAAGAAAGCTGCAAATGGAATAGTATGGGAATTTAACTGATCAGAACATTCTAACACCATAAATTTATGTCAGTCACGTATATGATTATGTGTGGAAAAGAACCTACACATACAACGAATTAGAATGGCAGCAACTAACTCAACTGATCGAATCCGTGGCTTTCGACAACATGAGGAGAATAAACAAGTAAAAACAATAAAAGGGTCTTGGTATTTCGAATTACGATTTAAAATATGCTTTTCATCGGAGGAAGTAGCTACTTTTACAGTGTCTTAAGACGAAAACTACTGAGACATTGGAGATCAGTCAAGCAGAAAAAAGAAACAAAGATATTAGTAGGAGGTGCACATAAAGAAACAAGAAAAAGGCATATATCTAGTATAGAAAGAGACGTGCAAGGCCGTCGGTCTACCGTATTCAAAATAATGAAACACATGAAGAAGAAAAGGTGGGTAATGAGGAAGTAGAGTGAATGAACAGATATCTTTCGGAAAGTGATAAAATATAATTTAAAAAACTCTAAGAGGCTTCACAAACCCGCAAAAACAGAAAATCTCCTCGAACGGACGATCTAAATATAGATTTATAAAACATCTACCAAAAATGATAAGTATAGGATTTTACATTTTTTTCAAATCAGTTCTTACAGCAAAGAAAAATACCAGTGGAATGGGGGAAGCGATAGTAACTGCCACTTTTATAAGAGGATCAAGTAAGTGCTGTGGAACTTATAGCGGTATAGGTCTCTTAAATACGGCACACAAAATATAAGCAAAAATTATAGTCAACATAATAAAAAAAATTACTCGAAATACAGTAAGGAAAATTTCCTCATTAACAGAAAAAAGAAGAAAATACAATTTAAAAACTTACATAGTCTTTATAGACCATAGTGAAGCTGTTGACGACTTGGACAGAGAAAATCTGTGGAATGTTGTGGAACAATACCACTGCTGTTAATCGAAGTTTTTTGGCGTACAGGTAACAGGAACGAAGATAACTATAAAGCCAGAATCAGAAAACAACGTCTAAAGGAATACTAATAAGGGGATCAGACAAGGGTTTGTATTTCACTCATACTTTTTAATTTATATTTAGACGAAGTTGTGAGAGAATGTAAACAAGGAATGATTAATTTGAGTATAGAGGGTGGCTTGAAAGGGAGATACACTTGTGTTTGCTGACAGCGACATTCTAGATAAATATAACGAACATAATTTACAGGGGGCGCTATTTGCACTATATAAATTAGCAAAGCAACATAATTTAAGTATATCAACAAGTTCATGGCAGTCTAATGGTCCAAACCCTTAAGAAGTAAATTCTCATTAGGAGCAGCACTGTTGAACAATTTAACACCTTTAAATTCTTAGGCTGTGACATATCGTAGCAGTGGATGTTGAGAACAGACTGAGAAGTTCAGTACGACGGCATTATAAAAAAATATTGCTCGAGACTAAAGTACGAAAGGACACAGTGGTGATGTTTTGTAAAGTTGTGGCAGTTGCCTGTAGAGCAGAAGTGGCAAAGAATTCGGCTCATGAGCTGTGCCCTGGCACGAGCACCATAGCGCTCAGCTTGGTTGCCACATTTCCCCAACCACGACGATACACTGTCTGCCCACGAGGAGGGGGAAACTGCGAACGTGCCACATTTAAATGGCAATCCAATCACATTGCGTACAAAATGGTTTTATGTGCCTCACTTCTCAACAACTTAGATCAACGTTAAACAAAAAATCCAGTATTACTTAAGTATTGTTGGTGTGTTGAAGATATATAAATTTTATTTGGTACAAATTGTTGGCATACAGATATACCCAGAAAATTTCACCGGTTCTGTACTCAGGTTTCCACAAAAGTGTGACTTATTTAGTTTCATAATCGAAAAACGTATTTCAAACACATATGTTGTTCGAAATATTATAGCGCCTTAGCAACCTCATTGTCGAGACGTGGGCATTATAGCTGAGGAATACTATGTACAGGTCGTGGACAATTTTTGCGTTAATGGGGTTTGTCATTGAAATGAGAATTATCTTGCAGATCAGTTAGTTACAACTGTCAGTTCCATATGTACATGCACAGGGCCACAGTCAACTGAAACGCAAACGGTCTCGAAAACAGCTCGAAAACAGAATTAAGACTTGCAATGCCGTCAAAACATTGAGGAAATTGTCCTTTTAAATCTTTCAAGGGTAGAATGAATTTTTCAACCTTTGCGTTTCCTTTAACGGTAGTGAGCTTAGGGATCTGGACTGTGTTTGTCAAAATGTATCTCTTCTACAAAGCGATTTTCCTTCTAAAGGCATCCCTAACAAATCAGAAATAAATTGTTTTTCTCTTTTCAGTATCTTACTGTGAACAATGTGCAGTCAAGTCCACTTAAAATGCGAGGTTTCAGGAGCATTCCAAGTGTTCTAATTTTCCTTACTGCACTCCTTTTCTCTTCATATATTCAACAATAACTAGTTTTAAATTGAAAAATCGTTCCAGACGTACCCCTTGATTTCACCAACGTACTCTGCAGCAGTACATAAAGTCTCTATACCTTTCGTTCTCTTTCATGGAAAATTGTTGCAACTAACACCGGAGTAATGCGTGCTACTTCACAAATTTTACTCATGGTACCATTAATTCTTCGAGTGCTCCATGTCTGCAAAGCATAAAGTGCTTCTTGATGTGCGGAACAATGAATCCCCTCTGTTAATCGTTGTAATTCTTTTCTCTTTCATGGGCAACTAAATCTTCAAATTGTTTCTGCATGCTACTGTAGTGTCGACCCACAGCAAATTTTCAGCACTTCGTAATGTAAATTGAGAATTATCATCCCCCTCTTGCGTCAATCACATTGATTTTCAAAGGCTTTTGACATTGATTTTCAAAGGCTTCTGACGATAGATCGCTAGACTGCTTCTTTTTGTGAAAACAAATGGTTCAAATGGCTCTGAGCACTATGGGACTTAACATCTGAGGTCATCAGTTCTCTAGAACTTAGAACTACTCAAACCTAACTGTCCTAAGGAGACCACACACATCCATGTCCGAGGCAGGATTCGAACCTGCGACCGTAGCGGTAGCGAGGTTCCAGACTGAAGCGCCTAGAACCGATCGGCCACACCGGCCGGCTTATGCAAACAGCCACTGCACCTACGTGTGGACGTCTTCTGTACCACGAACAAAAAGCGAAGCGTCAACATCGCTGACAAAACGATTTCACCGAAGTGAAGAGAGTTGTGCCGGCCCAAAAATGTCCCATCGCAGTCGACTGTTGGTGGACAGAAGAAGAAATTTATGGATTAAGAACTAGCTACGGGTCAACTGGTTTATTGCTTAAGGGTGCGGAAGTAAACTGCCGTGGTTGGTATTGGTTCTGTGACAATATTGGTTACAATATTACTGTTCATTAGGCCTGCTTCTGCATTACCCATACCTGATTTTGTGTTGATAACCATGTACGGACCTGACCAAAGACCTGTTCTTCCTGCCATCGCATTTCACTAATACCCACTCTGTCTGACTCCAGTCTACACAGTTCCCTTTTTGAATTATGTAACTTAGCTACCCAGTTAAGGGAGCTAACATTCAATGGTCTGACCTGTTGAATGCCAGTTTCGTTATGCCTGATGAGAACATCCTCCTGAGTATTCCCCTCCCAGAGATCCGAAATCTTTTAGTTCCGGAATACTTTACTCATAAGGATACCATCATTGTTTAATCATACAGTATAGTTAGCTCTCGAAAAAATCCCTTTCTTTCAGTCGTTTGCAGTACCTAAATAGCAAGACCATTATGGCTAGTATCACAATGCAAAGTTAGTCAACCATCCAGGCAGTTGACTTTGCAACTACTGAAAAGGCTGCGGCCCCTCTTCAGGAACCATTGGTTTGTGTGACCTCTTCACAGATACTCCTCCCTCGTAGTTGCATGTAGTGCAAGGTTATCTGCATCTTTGAGACACGCAAGCCATATCACTTCGGTAAGATTTGTTGTGCACGGGGGGAATCCAGTCATATAGGGTAAATAAATGGAAATTAAACGCCCCACTGAAAGTGAAGGCATTGATAATGACACATTAGTTGAGAGACACGAGAGTGGTGAAATACATTTACAGTGGTCTCATAAAAGAAACAGTCCATAAAATTGCATCCAATAATTCTGGAGAATACGCACAACAAGATGTCTAGACGGGGTATTTGAATCTCCTCTTATCGATGTTTATTCTTTAACATATGGCTATCTCTGGAGTATTGTAAGCGTTCTCGTCAAAATGATTTGTTTATACTACGTGTCACTGTGTTTTGGCTTGCAGGATGTTGCAAATCTAAAACAAATTACTTTGAATGCCAGTATTTCGAGTATAGATCGAGATAAGGTGAAAGCATGCCCGACAGAAATTACAGACATCTATCCACGTACAACGAGTAGTATATTAGGACATCATACGTGGCAGTTACTAAGTTTAAAAATAAATTGATATTCACATTTTCCAGAATGTATCTTAAACTCACAATTACTGTGACCAAGAATCGATTCACGACTTATCTGTCGTACGTTATTATTAGAGCATACATAACCTCGATATTTTTCTCCAATTTCAATTCATATTCCTTGTCTACAGTCCTCACAAAACGATGGACTGTAACCCCACTATAGACCTTAGAAAGATGCATTCGGTTTTAAATCAGTTTCTCAATCTTGCTTTCTATTTGTCATTTTAAATATCTTCTACATACGTACAGAAAGCTTCCATTTATTTTGTAATGAAGCGAAGCTTCGATTAATAATATCTGCGACTAAAAAGATTGCAAAATCATCATGTCACTAATTGCAGTCTCCAGATTTACCGATGAAATGCCGGGAGATGTGTAATACGTCGAAGATAAAAAATTCATGTTTTGCTCTGCGAGTAAATCAAGACGCTAATTTGAAGAACAAGTCTAATTTCCACGCAATGACCTGGCGTGTCTGCAATTATAACTTACAGTTTTCAAGTATTTGAAGATAATTTTTTTTTTGAGGTCAGGCCCACATTATAGAAAAGAGTTTCGTTCTGTTCATCTTGTCATTATTCACTGCTGTCCGTTACATATTTATTCCTCAAATGATGTTAAAAAAATGTAGAACATTTACCCTCCCATTATTTGATATTATCTTCACTCGTTATCTAAATCATTTACACCTGCTGCGTTGTAGTTTAGTGTGGAAAGCATATTACAGAGTCAAAACATAAAGTAGATTTAAAAAAAATACTGATATTTTCTGGAAGACTAAAGCTGTGCCTGAATGGGACTCGAACCTAGGATCTGCGTCTTTCGTGGGCAAGTTTTTACCGAGAGATCTATTCTGTCACGATTTACGACCCATCTAACACCTTTTCTTCCGTCAGTATCTTTCTGTTTCCCTTCCCAACATCTCAGAATCTCTTCTGAATGTTATATGTGACTAGTGCAGCTGGAAGAAGAATGGCTTAACCACAGCCTAAATGATACATTCGAGAATGAATTTTCACTCTGCAGCGGAATGAGCGCTGACTTGCAACCTCGTATTTGATTAAAACTGTGTGCTAATTTGGAACTCGAAGCTGGGAGATTTACGTTTCGTCAGCAAGTGCTCCACCATCGTTTTTTTATGGCCTCCTGCGCCTGGCTTCGGACACCATCGAACATAATTTTCTCTTTTGCAGTAAAATTCATTCGTTTATGGTTGATTATTGGGTAGAGATATTGAAGTTAACATAAATACTTGCATCCTGATAACAATTTAATATATCCTTAATAGAAGAAACGATTTAGGCTTCGGTTAAATAAAGAGCTTCATTAAAATAAATTTTTCTTCTCGAAATAATTGGATCCTCATGAAAAGGAACTTTCTTCGCATGTTACCTTCAAAAAGGGAAAACAATGTAAATAATAGAATGCATTTGATTCTACATTAAGCTATCTTGTTCCTCACGAAGAAAACAAGAAATATACAATGTTGTTATAATTAAAATTACGCTGCTCGTGCCGGTGTAGACGGAAAACTATTACCGTATGGATACCCAACTTACGGGAATGATGTTCAGTCTGTGTTATGTGATTTGCGTTGTTAATTGTGTTAGTGTCATGAGTTGCCGTTAGGCGGCGGCACTGGTACGGCGACGTATGACTGAAACAGAAGCATCACTGTGCATTGCACTTGGGGAAAGTCAACATTGGTCTGGACAAGGTTAACAGGGAATAACTCGTAAATCCGTGTTATCTAAACAGCAACACTGGTGCTGCTGGTGCTCTTTGCGAGTATCAACGATTTAAAGAGACACGTAGATGTCCTCTCCCACACCGGGTCTGAAGGACGTGATTCGAAAGTTTGAATTAACTGGCGATTTGGGAATTGCTAATGGGCGAGAGGCTGACGGCCAATTGTGTCACAAACTGTTGAAGTAGTTCTGTTGTTGAGGCTGAGAATGCTGAACGCAATGCCAATCTTCAAAGACTGCCCGAGCTGTATCACGACAGCTAAACTTTTGACGGTCCACCTGAGCTATTTCGAGCAGCAGTAGATCAATCTTCGGTGCGATTTCAGGTTGTCCTGGATTCAGATGGTCTACGTCGAGCGGCGTTGGTAACCTAGAGCTTGAAAATGGTACACAATTAACAAATACTAATATCATACGTGGATATTAAAATGTGATCCTTTCAACGGTTTACTCGCTATCTTTCTTACACATGTACTTAACGGGTTTTTGCAACAACTTTCATTGTCCTATCATCACTCGTCTGCCACAAGGGCCCTCATGAGTAGCATAAGTTTAATAGTACCTACGCCGTACATAGAATGTTGCGCCAACACCCTTGCTAGCAGACTTCATAACCCATGGCCAGGCGGTCCATATACTGCCTGTGAACCTCCACTGTCAGGGTTGGAATAATGCTGAAGCAGGGCATCAGCCTGTCGCAGTGACAAGCGGCGCTATCTGGTGCTACACTCTTACGCTGTGCCACCTAGGCCCTCTATAAGTCATAAAAAAATCTGGGAAATTTTGCCTGGTACTAGTGGTGTCTTTCCTTGACTGCTGTCTACGCCGAAAACTGTGGCTCAGTAGCCGTCAGCCTAATCTGGGTTACCCAGCCTCAGCTACAGCAAGACACCAGCTAGCTGCTTTTCTGTGCCTGAATGGGCGCCATTCAGCTGGAGTCACCTCAAGGCTGTCATCAACCGACTCCTGGGCGTCTCCAAGGAGTTCTGCGTTCGCACCTGCGCGCGTCTCTCATCCGACTTTCTGCCAGAGCGGCTGGCTGTCTGGCGCTTACAAACACTGCTGCTGAAGGAACGCCTGACGTAGCCACGTGCCGTAAGGCCGCTGACGCTGCCAACTCTGCCGAGGCCGCCTTACTAGAGGGCGTTCTCGCGCCGACTGCCGCCAAACATGTCGCCTTGTGTTTTGCTGAGACAGACACTGTCGCCTGGGGTCATCGCACGCCATCGAGGCGCCAGATTTCGCCACTGTACTAGTTCTTCCCAAATAAAATATGACGTCTATATCAATGCATTTATGCCTCCACGACCGCTGAGGAACTGATTCTCCTTACCCAAGACCACATTCACTATCCCAAGTAGCATCCTGGCTATTAATGTTTACAATGGCCAGTAGACCATTTTGGAGCTGTAACAATAAATTTCTTCTTCTTTCGAGCTTTTTATATATCCTGTCATATAAATGTCAGATCACCTACATAAAGTAGTTTAAACAGTGCTGAAAGCAAAGATAAAATATGTAGCTTGTACAGTTCAATATTAACAAAGGTAGCGTACAATGAGGTAGATGGTGTTAATATTTTTTCGGTTTTTTTAGTATCCTATTTCGATTTTATTACTATAATAACTTGTCTATGAAATATATCTACTATATCTACTAAAGTACCAGTAACAATAATTATTACCACTGTCCCTATATGCTATCGTTAATCTTATACATTCCTCTATCCAGTCACATCTTCATTTTCCAGTGAGTCTCCTTAAATTTCAATTCTCCACAATTCGCTATATAAAAAAAAATCTATTTTCTCGACCTATAAATTCCATTTATATTTGACACTACCATTATTGAAATTATTGTCATTATTATTATTATTATTATTATCACTATTACTGCCAACAGCAGCAGTAGTACAACTACTCCCAGTATTAACTTTATTAGTTCATAGTCAGTATTATTTACTCACATCGCCACTATAAACACTCAAATCATTTTAACGCTATGTGTCATATTAAAATCGTTTTTCCTGCGGCAGCTATGATGTAAAAAAAGAAACAATGGTCCGATGTAAGAGACGGCCTGGTGGCTCAAATGAGATTAGGTTAAATAAATAAATGAAATGTGTCTTTGATCAGAGAATTGAAATTTAGTGCAATATTTGTATTCTGCAACTGAATCGAACCCTGTTTAATTGATCACGCATCTGACTAAGTTACTTAGAGCCACATTTAATATTTTACTAAAGAGTTATCAAAAGCCCTGGGGTCATTGCCCCCTGTAATATAGTTATAGCATTGATTTTCTACTGTTTACTGCAATGATCTGCGATTGATTCCACGAAAGCTGTCATCAATTGCAGTATCAATCAATATTTGAAGTACTTTTGATTGACGATACCTGATTTTCCTCCATGGCTTCCATTTCATTTGCCCAGTCTAATTTATCGAAGGTTTTATCTTCATTGCTTTCTTCATACTTCATTCTTTTTGGAGTGAGACCATTGGTTCTTGGGCCTCCTACCATGTTTATTATTGTACCTGGACCGCGAGACCAGTTATTCCATAGTCCTTACTGTTGCTGGAAATATTGTCCATGTCACTTTCCTTGAAATATGTCGTGAGTTTGGTCTTTGTCTTTCAAATGGATTCGACGTGCATTATCTCTCGTTTTGGATGCTTCAGTTTCAGTTGCTGGATGAGATATTCTTCGTTCCTTATTCTGTTCTTCCATTCTCTGAAGAACATAACGGCATGTCCTGAATCAGTGTTTATTTCTAAATTTCAAATCTGTGAGACATTCGCACTTGGATGGCATGTGTGGATTGCGATGACGCGCAGCAAATGTGTAAGTCACCGGCAAGATAACAATCAGCAGCAACCGTTCACTTGGTCACGTATCTGAGCGAAGCATTGAGCATTCAGCACACAGCTGCGTAATGGAGTAGTAGGTACTTCGTGGATAATTAATGCACAGTGGCCAGATACACTCCTGGAAATGGAAAAAAAGAACACATTGACACCGGTGTGTCAGACCCACCATACTTGCTCCGGACACTGCGATAGGGCTGTACAAGCAATGATCACATGCACAGCACAGCGGACACACCAGGAAACGCGGTGTTGGCCGTCGAATGGCGCTAGCTGCGCAGCATTTGTGCACCGCCGCCGTCAGTATCAGCCAGTTTGCCGTGGCATACGGAGCTCCATCGCAGTCTTTAACACTGGTAGCATGTCGCGACAGCGTGGACGTGAACCGTATGTGCAGTTGACGGACTTTGAGCGAGGGCGTATAGTGGGCATGCGGGAGGCCAGATGGACGTACCGCCGAATCGCTTAACACGTGGGGCGTGAGGTCCCCACAGTACATCGATGTTGTCTGTCGCCAGTGGTCGGCGGAAGGTGCACGTGCCCGTCGACCTGGGACCGGACCGCAGCGACGCACGGATGCACGCCAAGACCGTAGGATCCTACGCAGTGCCATAGGGGACCGCACCGTCACTTCCAAGCAAATTAGGGACACTGTTGCTCCTGAGGTATCGGCGAGGACCATTCGCAAATTCTCCATGAAGCTGGGCTACGGTCCCGCACACCGTTAGGCCGTCTTCCGCTCACGCCCCAACATCGTGCAACCCGCCTCCAGTGGTGTCGCGACAGGGTTGAATGAAGGGACGAATGGAGACGTGTCGCCTTCAGCGATGAGAGTCGCTTCTGCCTTGGTGCCAATGATGGTGGTATGCGTGTTTGGCGCCGTGCAGGTGAGCGCCACAATCAGGACTGCATACGACCGAGGCACACAGGGCCAACACCCGGCATCATGGTGTGGGGAGCGATCTCCTTACTGGCCGTACACCTCTAGTGATCGTCGAGAGGACACTGAATAGGGCACGGTACATCCAAACCGTCATCGAACCCATCGTTCTACCATTCCTAGACCGGCAAGGGAACTTGCTGTTCCAACAGGACAATGTACGTCCGCATGTATCCCGTGCCACCCAACGTGCTCTAGAAGGTGTAAGTCAACTACCCTGGCCAGCAAGATCTCCGGATCTGTCCCCCATTGAGCATGTTTGGGACTGGATGAAGCGTCGTCTCACGCGGTCTGCACGTCCAGCACGAACGCTGGTCCAACTGAGGCGCCAGGTGGAAATGGCATGGCAAGCCGTTCCACAGGACTACATCCAGCATCTCTACGATCGTCTCCATGGGAGGATAGCAGCCTGCATTGCTGCGAAAGGTGGATATACACTGTACTAGTGCCGACATTGTGCATGCTCTGTTGCCTGTGTCTATGTGCCTGTGGTTCTGTCAGTGTGATCATGTGATGTATCTGACCCCAGGAATGTGTCAATAAAGTTTCCCCTTCCTGGGACAATGAATTCACGGTGTTCTTATTTCAATTTCCAGGGGTGTATATTTATCAACGACGGAACGTGGTTAAATGAAACAATCTTAACTGGCCTAAGTCAGCAGAGAATAGGCAACGGAAAACCGTTACCCCATCTCTCTTCGTAAACAGACATTACTCCTCTGTATCCACATGCCCACATGGAATTTCAAACAACTTCACAAATATTCTTACGGTTGAGAGTTGGCAATACTCTCTTAGGATGTAAAGGTTGGCTACAGCGCGCATACAGAAGCTCTGGAATCTAAGATATTGTTGTCGCGCCTCGCAGCGCACTGATTATCGAGTGGCAGTTTTGTAAGCCAGTGAAGGAGCCCATCTGCTGTGGTGCGCACGTGTGTTGGGCGAGGGGTCGTCGCCGAGCTGCCGTACTGCCGTGTTCACCAGCAGCGACACAGGACTTGGTATTGAGTTGACATATTTTTTATAATTTGCAGCGCGCTTATTAATTTAAAGAAAAGGGTTTGTGTATGTGCGTAGTAGCAGACGGTAAATTTTGATAATGATAAGAGTGGAATTCTTAAGGGGAAACCATTGTTAGATTAAGTATTGATTTTTGTCATTGATTTATTTTGTAATTGTCAGGGAATTGTTTCACTATGTATTCTGTAGAAAAGTATTTCAGTCTGTCTCAAGAGTCTGATTAATTTGTAATATTGCTTTAGTGCCGCTGGAGGCTTATTTACAAACGAAGTGATTGTTCAAAGAGCTTCCAGCGTTTTGTTAATTAAATGAAAAAGAATCGCTTTCAGAATATAGGTTTTCGTTTGGGTTATCATTTAGTGAGTTTAGATTTGACCAAACCCTTTCTCTTGAATTATATGTAGTCGTAGTAAGCAGCAGCAGCAGCAGCAAAAGCAGGAGCCGCCGTACAGAACATGCATTGCACTCAGCATGAATAATAGGTTTTCTACGTTTTTGTTAAATAATGGAATGCAGCACATCAAGCAGTGGCAGCAGAAAGACCAAGTAAGTTATTTGTTGAGCACAGGATCAATAAAAATAAAATAAAGTTTTGGCGATCTCTGCAAGAGTAAAATTAACAAGAGTAAAAGCACGAGATTTTCAGTAGAAAACACGAGATAAGAACATAGTGCTCGCGACTTTCACGGTTCGTAACCCTAAGTCAGCATGCTTTATTGTAATGTCACTTACACCAACGTCCTTCAGCATGTGTAAAAATGATAGTGCTCCTGTCCCGTCAGTTACACAATTGCCAGTTCGCGAATCCTTAAGTTTCACACAAGAAACAGTAGGGAACTGCCAGTATATCATCTAAGGAAATTATAACTTTCTCAAAAACACAACTGTGAACCCAAATATTATAGGCTTCACATAAACGCGATCAAAACTATACTTCAAAGCATCTCTTCTTGTAATCAACGACGTCTTCAAATAATATATATTAAAAGAACTAAAACGAACAAAGTCGATGCGTAGTCCGCAACATTAAACCAGCGAAACAACCGTGCAATAGCCAAGTACTAACGACTAATATGGCAAACTTTAGTTGCTGTCGGCAGTGCACAACTCGGCGATAGATTGTCCACGCGCAACGACAGCTCGGCACAGACTGCGGCAACTGA
The DNA here is from genome assembly GCF_023897955.1 of Schistocerca gregaria. Lineage (NCBI taxonomy): Eukaryota > Metazoa > Arthropoda > Insecta > Orthoptera > Acrididae > Schistocerca > Schistocerca gregaria. The sequence continues at coordinate 648,168,060 of NC_064920.1, forward strand.
ACCATCAGAGCATTATTCGTGACCCGACCTAGCAGCTTCACTTGCGCCAGCACATCTTCACCGAACTTCCAGACTTCACAGCATTTCTCCTGCACACGCAAATGGTCCTGGTTCGGGTCCCGGTTCCAACACACAGATTTAATTCACCAGGAAATTTCCAATCAGCACACATTCCGTTGCAGAGACAAAATTCATTATTGGAAAGAAACTATTTTGCATATCTACGATGCAGTCTCGAAACACACTATGCAACTGTTTTATGGCTTAGATACGTCGTTGCCAATGAAATGTGAAAAAATTGTTTTGTAAATATCCACAAATGAAAGTGGAGAAAGGGTAACATTTGTGACCTTTTTATGAAAGAATGGGATTCTGAGAAAGAAATTTGCATAATTATGTTTAGGCGGCATTTCAACAACAACACAAGTACATAGTACTGTCACTTGTCTAGTAAGTGAAGTTGTGGAGCAGATAAGATAGTCAATTACTTGACTAGAAGAGAACTATTCGTTTCCACTAAGATAAATGCATATGCAGATGTCATTAATTTCAAACTGTAAATGTTTTGGATTCAATTAAACCAGTTGTCAGATAACTTTCTGGTCTACGTACAGAAATGAAATCTGTTCTTTATTTCGCTCATTTCAGTAGTGAGGGACAATTTTCACGAAGAATTCTTCATTATGTAAGCAAATTTGTGTGCATATAGTCGCTTTTACTTGAGAAACTGTTTATATGATGAATGATGATTTTCAGGTTACCGTGTGATGATGTTGTCTTGCTCAACAAATTTAGCAAGCATTTGACAGTTAGAACAAATATTTTCGAACGGTCACTTACATGGGAGTTTTGTTACCGATTCTTATTCCTTTTAATCTGCTGATTTCCAATATGCTCTGCATACTCTGGTCTGCGTGATACTTGAATTTTTTCATTCAGCCGTTTACGGTTGGGTGAATTACTTAGAAAGGAGATGGGACAAACTTAAGGTGGGAGATGACTGTTGCTTGAATGTTATACGATATCTCCCTAAAGTTGTCCACTAACGGAAGAGCTTGAAAGGAAACTGTGTCTGTGTCCAAACTTTCAGCTGGAGTGTTAGCCTCTAGATTGAAAGAAAAACGTGTAGTGTGTGATACTGTATAAGTGTCATATAACTGAGAGGTCTTTGTTTCATATTATACTGAAGAAAATAAGTTTGTTTACAACCAGAATGTCTGAGGCCTTCTCCTGGAATTAGGAAGTACTCCGTATAGCCCAGATGACTGGCGTTTATTAATAGACAGTGAAACAGCTGCCTTGAGGGTGTCCTGTTACATAACAGAAATTTATGCACAGGATGTTTAGTTGGTCACTGTGTGTACTTACGAGAAGATATTAACAACATATAGCCTACAATTAACTTATTAAATACCAATAAAATACCAAGAGCACTACTGGACAATATTCACGTACCTCAAAATGGTTAATCTGAAGCTAAGGTGGATTTACGAAGTACCCCTGCTTTATTTGCATATTGGACAGCCAAGGATAGACAATAGACTATAGAGCCAGAACGTGTGGCCCATACGTGAGACTCTGTAAGCCGGTATTCCAAATGTCAGCGGTCCAAATGTCAATCGAGAAACAATAATTTTCCCTCAACTATATATCAAACTGGGTATGATGAAACTGTTTGGTTAGGCATATCAAACTGAGTTTGACTAAACAGTTTAGTTGGTAGACTGGTTTTGTGACAAAAGGGACAGCTTGATTGTTAGTCCCTTGATTAAACAGTTTGTTTAAGCATTAGATAGGGATGGCGAATACTTCCAACATAGAGCACTTCCTCCTTTGCCCCCTGAGACGATCTACGCAGTAGTGTGTAACGGACTCCGGTTTCAGGCACTTGTACGTGATAAGGAATTTATCACATACATAAGGAAAGGGTTCCATGGGTGTCATTCGCGGCGGTAATGGAAACATTCTTGGTTATAAAAAAGCTGTTAACTGTGAAAGTCTCATAGCTGACATGCTGTCAGAGTTTCATGTCCTGGGATGTGACATGAGTGTCAAACTCCATTTCGTATACAGTTACCCCGAAATGTCCCTGACCTTTCAGGAGACGTCATTGACGAGCAAGGTGAATCGTTCCATCAGGACATTAAGACTATGCAAGAGCTCTATCAAGAGAAATGGGACAAACATATGATGGTAAACTATGACTGGATTTTATTAAAGATACATTCCTGAAGTAGTACACAAACGGAAGAGCTTGAGACGGAAATTTCTGGCTCAATGAAACGCGTCAGTTACGTCACTTTTATCTTACTATAACTTTCTTCATGAAGGTATGTCTTCCAGTTTGTACCACTGAATATATACAGATTGCGTCACCACTCAATTTGTATTTGATTCGTATTACCCTGCTAAGTTCAAGCGACTTAAATGTAATATTTATCCATCTACATTATGAATTGAAGATAGAAACATAAAATGTTGACATTCGGTGGCTAAAAAGAAAGAGAAAAACCTGGAGCTTTCAGACAGAAACCGATCTTCGATCTGAAACCAGAACACTTACATTAGGTAATAACCACTGCTGATAGTAATGCATCAAAAATTTTGTTGACCAGTGTGTCAGACGTGATGTGTATTAGCGAATAATGAAATAATTGAAACTGCATACTGGGAAATAAAATATCAGTTTCAAGTTGGAATAAAATTTTTAAGAAATAAATTTAGGACAGTCTATGTAACTGACAATGCATATTAGGGATTTTTGAAATACGGTATTGGCTCAGAAATTTCTATTCCTGCAGAAACACAGTTTGATTCTACAAATGACCCTTAGAAGTGGGACTGTAATGGTCTAAACACTTTTGTTTGACCTGTAATTATATCTTTGCTTTGCTTTACTCCATCACATCAGCTACCTCGCCTATGCTTTAGTGATTCTGATGAAACAACTAAATCACGGCCGAATGAAACTGGCAATCTAATTTCGCGCAACAGAATAACGACGTGGAGGCTAACAGATGTTGGAAAGAGTCCTGGTAGAGAGCATTCTGACATGTTGCATGTAATTAAATTCCGGTGTAACTGAACATCGAAGAGACTTGCTATACAACGTCTTGTACGCTTTCTCATTACACAGGTGGGAGAAGTCTCGCGAATGCTCTGGATCTTTATGCATGAACGGATGATTGCTTTCATAATTTACAGCGACAATCGTTTATTTCTTAGATGAAGCCAAAAGGTTCACACATTTTTATAATATCAACAAAAATATTTACAATAACTTGGAATGCTCCCCTTAGAAGTAATATTTTAAAATTGAGTTAAAAAGTAAGAAATGCTCTTATTGGGGAGGAAGTGATGTAATCGTTCGTGATAAAGGAAAGATATACGACATTACTCTCTCGCAATCATAGCAGATACATAGGGAAAACACACATTTCCATTAAATACGGTTAACTATGATAACAGATTGGAGAAGCAGCACTGTCTCACATGGAACTGAAAGCCTGTGAAACTGCATAAAAATCTCAGTGAAATAGAATAACGGCACAAAACCCTTCCCTAACGTAACTGAACTATAGTAAACGTAATAGAAAAAGCTAAATCACAAAAATAACACATTATGATACCTTTCTCCAAAGACCAGACATGCCCTAACGATAACGTCTGGTCAGTTACGCAGTTCATCCGGAAGTGATACAAAGACACCTCCACTAGCGAAACAACCCTCTGCTCTTAAGAGTTGTGGGAGAAATTCCTTGAATTTGACGTGACCAACGCAAATCACTAGCTCCCGTCTGTCTCCTTCTGTGTCGTGCCTATCACCACGCTATCCGTAGAAAGGTTCCTTCGTTCTAAAAGTACAGGGGAGAGATTAATTGGGTTTTAATGTCCAAACGCTCTCTCGCTCCAGGATTTGCTTTTTATCCTTTTCATGGCCCGATCCTTTCTCTGTTGTGTTTAAAACGACGTTGACTAGAGAACGATTTCTCTGTTTAAAAAGGTAGCATTGGGGGTGAGGGAAGGGGGTGGTGGGTGGGAGATTGGGAAAAATCGTTGAGTCTGAAACTCCCAACCAACTCTCTTGCCGATAGCCTGTCACGACCCGTTCTTTTCACTGTCTCCTTGCTATATTATTTTTCACACATCCACACTGTCATCCAACGACAATCATTAATGGAATATAGGATAAAGCAAATTAAAATATCATTCACAGGAATAAATGAAATAAAACACTTAGCATGGTCCATTTCTTTTCAAAGGTTTCGTGCAATATTTCCAGAGTAAATTTGGCGTCGCCGACTCGATAAAGGCGCAACAAACATGAGGGCAAGTGAAAAATCAAGTCACTTTACATGAAATGAAGCGATGGGCATATCGTATACATTTAGGTGACTGCACATAAATCAGTGAAATTTCTTGATCTCTTAAAGAGTAGTACATACAAATCAACATAAAACCGCAAAAAAAAATCACACAGTGATTCTGATAAGAATATATTTACAATATCATGCACTGGCTCAATGTTCCCATACTCTCTACAAGATTTATGTCTTAACATTAAGTATTTTGATGAAACTGAAGCCATAATAAGTCTATTTAAAAATAATTGTGAATACGATGCGTCATTCTCAGAGAGATGATTACTTTAGGTGTAACGCATCATTCATTAAGCATCTATCATGATACTTCAAAATTATATTTATAATTTTTTGTATCAGTGAACCGGTTGCGCACAGAGGAAGAAGTTAAGAAGTTAGTAGCTTACAGAAACCACAATCACTAATTTTCCGTGACCTGTAAACAGTTTTAATAGCACTGTGTTTTAAAGCTGAAATGCATTAAGCCTATTCGATGCAGAAACATTCAGAATCTCATCAAAAAGCAATTATCGACTCTATTTTCTGAAAAACAAACTATTCAGTATTCATCAAATCCATTTTTAATGCCATCATTATCTTCACAGAGCTACCAAAGACGTTGCAAGTCTTTGTCATTCTCTCTTATATGCTACACAGGTCAACTTTTCAAACTTTGTGGTGCAAAACATTGCAAAAAATGGTTCAAATGGCTCTGAGCACTATGAGACTTAACATCTATGGTCACCAGTCCCCTAGAACTTAGAACTACTTAAACATAATTAACCTAAGGACATCACACACATCCATGCCGGAGGCAGTATTCGAACCTGCGACCGTAGCAGTCGTGCGGTTCCGGACTGAAGCACCTAGAACCGCACGGTCACCGCGGCCGGCAACATTGCAACAGAAAACAAAAATGTCACTGGCGCTGACAACCTTCTGTTTCCTGTTTATATTTAAATCAACAGGTCTTCAAAAAGACCTATAAAATGTCGATGGCGGCAAATTTTAGAATTTGATGGGTCTAGAAACATTTTATAACAATAGATTATTAAATAGTCTGGAAACAAGCATCACTAATTACCATTTAGTCAAAGAATGAGGGGAAAGGACTAACGAGATCTGAATTTCCTGCAGGAGCTACCAGAAGTGTGTACGAGCAAAACGCCAATCCCCTTGTATATAGAAAAATAAGATTAAAATAAATAATGTGTGCTTCTGTGAGTGACGTATGCTTCTGTTGTGGTTGCAGAACATCAGGTAGTCGGAAGACTTCATTCGAATCACTACATGCGGGAAAGTTTGATATTCACATCATAGACAAGTCGCGACGATTGGTTTCTCATACTCTATGGCTACTCATGACCATAGATTCTATGGCAACTAACCACCGTGCAATATTATTGCAATTCAAGATACTGTAAATAATTAGCTCTGGGAATCTGGATCTTTGTACGAGTGATGGTAAAACAACAGGAGTTGTCAGACGTCACAATCCTAAAGCCGACATTTGCCTCGTCATCCTCCTCGAACATTAGCATCTACTGGAAGTTGTTTGATCAAAAACCCCAGCTCGACTTATTTCTGAGTTACTAACCGTTCTAATTATAGTCCAAAGAGTAAAGGAATCGCATTTAACTCGTAACTGGACTCGTTCAAGCAATTTTTATTTTATGTACGTGACTTCTGAATTCTCTGATTACTTTTACTCTAGTGATTTTATTTGTGTTATTCGTCTTTAGATTTCCTGTCTTTCCAACGCTAAAAGCTCTCTGGGTGAACGCTGCGAGAAGGAAAGACTGGAAAGCGACCAAAAACAGCAAAATATGCTCACAGTATTTTCGGGAAGAGGCCATAAACCGAATATCACTTTCGTTACACTGTATTAAGGAAAATGCTAGATTACGATAGCGGCTTGTCACACTACACAACTATTTCTTGCTTTTCTCCGAAACGTATAACATATAACAAAAGTAAAGTAACATTAACGAGACTAGATTCGTCGTATTATTGGATCAAATATGCATGTAAGACCAATAAAACGTTTGAAAATATTTTCCTGACATTGTGTTATTCGTGAAACTTCCGTATCACTTGCTATTTAAAGTAGTTGTACATGACAGAAATTAAGGACAAGTTCATGGAGGTATCAAGGAGACTCAAACAGCTACCAAGAAACAACTTTGCACTGGACAATCGCCACTGCTGCTCGCCAGCAAACTCCTGTGGTCCTGGACACGCAGATGCTGAACTAATTCGGCGAGCGTCAGCTAAAATCCAACACGCAGCTGAGTAAGCATCAGCCGAAGCTGGTGCAGACGAATGACGACTTGTAAACATTTTTAACAACTGAACGCTAAAAATGTTTACTAGCGTTGAAGACGCTTCCAGGTTACCAGCAGCTATCCTGACTTCACGCAGAAAAGTCTTGATTTGGCCTCTTAGTAAGGCTTTCGCCAAGCCCAAAACGTCCCACTGCATTGCTACAGCATATTGCATGATAAATCACTTCAAATCGCTCTTTCCTAGTTACCCATAGTCCAGTGATACGCTCTTTACACCACCTCAAGCGACGCTTAATAGTGACTGCAGACGTGTTTCTTGTGACAATCTGCTCAATCATTGTACTACATATTTTTAACTTTCTATGACAGAAACTGTGCTATTTCAGCTAGCAGTAGCACTCTAAAACTCATGAGCGATTCCTTCCCCTGAACGTACGCAATTTTTACAACCATCCTTCGCAATGCTCGATGGTTCCTGCGTGTCTGTATATAATGTCTGACTGGACTTGGTTTACCTTTGGGTTTCCACTTCATAGTCAGTCCACTAACAGTCAACCTGAACATCTTTAAATGGGCTGAAATGTTCCAGATGGATTTTTTAATCAGGTGACGTCCAATGACTATTCCATGTCAGTAGACAGTCGATTTGGACAGCTTTTGATGGGTTGAGATATCCTTGATGGGTTTATTATTCAAGTGACATCCCATGACTAGTCCACAGTCGATGTCACTGAACTGCCCTGATCCATTCTGGTATTACTGCGACTCTACTGACAACTCAGTACTCTCCACTTGCTATTAATCTTTCAGGCCCGCCTCTCGTGGCATTCAATGGCGATCCCCCGTTACATAGGTTATTATCAGGTAGTGTACGCAGCTTCGTCAGAATCTCTCCTTGTCGTAATAATTACAGTGTAATGTAGTAGTCACTAACAATTACTTCATGGGGAAATGCAAACATGTTGGAATACATTATCACTTTACAACTTGCACAGTTGGAAGTAAACAGGAAGGGGTCTGCTCAACATGATAGTAGAACCATCCAGACAGTGCAAGTAGGCGTGATTATTGTTAATCATATGTTTCCTAATAGCCTGATGTCTCGCATATAATACATCACTTTGTCTACACGTTCCCCACACTGTACAACTGCGACTCTCCAGTAGGATTTTCTGAAAGCTGCAGTGTAACAGGGTAATTCGCCATGAACAACTGAAGCCTTGCGAAGAAAGGGTCAGACAAGAGACAGTTCAAATCCCACCCAAAATGCTGCGGGAGGTGACAGATAACTTCAGAACGAAGATATAAGACTGACATATCTATATGGCCATCATCTCATTGGAATTATTTTCAAAAATTTGTAGCTTTACCATCTCCAAATTTACATTTTTAAATACACTTTTCAACAGTTAGAGCTGATGCAAATAAAGTATGAAATAATTGTTTGCTATTCTTTTATATACTTTTGGAAAACCCACTGTATTGAGTTGTAAGATTACAATATTGTGTACTTAGCAGTAGGACCTGTCCTTGAAGTAACCAATCTGTAACAGTTTGTTGCGTCACTGTGGTGTCAACTGCAGCCGCAGACACTGTACAGTCCGCCATAATCATCACTGTCTTCCCCTATCGTTAGAACCACGTGGCTGTGTGGAGCAGGTCTACTTGCGACTATACCTTCCCGAGACCTTCGTTGGCAGGAATCATGTACAGTGGTCATATTCCTGTAGTAGCGCGAAAGGAACTTCTCATAGCATTATCACACGACCTCTGTAAAACTGAGGTGCTGATAATGACGTCTTTGTCACCTTGCCAGTTCATAAGAAAGGTGACAAGACAGACTTAAACAGTTCTCGCCCAATTTTCTTACTGAAGTCTTTTCCAAAATATTCGAAAAAGTAATGTACTCATGAGTAGTCCCACACTTATGTGGAATCAATATAATTAGCATGTCACATTTTGGATTTCAGAAAGGTTGCTCGACTGAGATAGATATTTATACACTCAATCATCAGGCAGTCGTAAGTAAGAATACATCGCCAGTTGGTACTTTTTTTGGTCTCTCCAAGGCCTCCCATTGGGTAGAGCATGGTACTCTCTTAGAGGAACTGAAGTTTTATGGATCTGAATGCTTTACACCCAGCTGGTCTGAATTATACTTCACTAACGGAGTGCAAAAGGTTCTGCTGAACAACTCAGGCAATGTTGGTAAAGTAGATAATTTTAGTCATCATCATCATCATCATCATCATCATCACTTCACACTGATTATGCTTTTCCGCGTTCAGTCTGGAGCATAGTCCCCCTTATAAAATTCCACCATGATCCCCTATTCAGTGCTAACATTGGTGCCTCTCTATTGCCAAGCTTATTACTTCAAAATCAGTCTTAACCGAATCCAGGTACCTTCTCCTTGGTCTGCTCCGATTCCTCCTACCCTCTACTGCTGAACCCATAAGTCCCTTGGGTAACCTTGCTTCTCGCATGCATGTAACATGACCACACTTTCTAAGCCTGTTCGCCCTGACTGCTACATCAATAGAGTTCATACCCAGATTTTCTTTGGTTTCCTCATTGTGGACACCCTCCTGCCACTGTTCCCATCTACTAGTACCTGCAATCATCCTAGCTAGTTTCATATCCGTAACCTCAACCTTATTGATAAGGTAACCTGAATCCACCCAGCTTTCGCTCCCATACAACAAAGTTGGTCGAAGGATTGAATGGTGCACAGATAACTTAGTAATGGTACTGACTTCCTTCTTGCAGAAGAGAGTAGATCGTAGCTGAGCACTCACCTCATTAGCTTTGCTACACCTCGCTTATAGTTCTTTTACTATGTTGCCATCCTGTGAGAATATGCATCCGAAGTACTTGAAACCGTCCACCTGTTCTAACTTTGTTCCTCCTATTTGGCACTCAATCCGTTTATATCTCTTTCCCACTGACTTTACTTTCGTTTTGGAGATGCTAATCTTCATACCATAGTCCTTACATTTCTGATCTAGCTCTGAAATATTACTTTGCAAACTTTCAATCGAATCTGCCATCACAACTAAGTAATCCGCATATGCGAGACTGCTTATTTTGTGTTCACATATCTTAATCTCACCCAGCCAGTCTATTGTTTTCAGCATATGATCCATAAATAATATGAACAACAGTGGAGACAGGTTGCAGCCTTGTCTTACCCCTGAAACTACTCTGAACCATGAACTCAATTTACCGTCAACTCTAACTGCTGCCTGACTATCCATGTAAAGACCTTTAATTGCTTGCGTAAGTTTGCCTCCTATTCCATAACCTCTTAGAACAGGCAATAACTTCCTCCTAGGAACCCGGTCACATGCCTTTTCTAGATCTATAAAACATAGATACAATTCCTTGTTCCACTCTTAACACTTCTCCATTATTTACCCTAAGCTAAAGATCTGGTCCTGACAACCTCTAAGAGGCCTAAACCCACACAGATTTTGATCCAATTAGTCCTCAACTAATACTCACACTTTCCTTTCAACAATATCTGGGAAGATTTTACCCACAACGCTGATTAAAGAGATACCTCTGTATTTGTTACAGTCTTTTCTGTTTCCATGTTTAAAGATTGGTGTGATTACTGCGTTTGTCCAGTGGATGGAACCTGTCCCGACTCCCAGGCCATTTCAATTATCCTGTGTAGCCATTTAAGACCTGACATTCCACTGTATTTGATGAGTTCCGACTTAATTTCATCCACCCCAGCTGCTTTATTGCACTGCTATCTATTGACCATTTTCTCCAATTCCTCAAATGTGATCCTATTTCCATCATCATTGCTATCCCATTGTACATCGAAATCTGACACATTACTGATCGTATTTTCACCTACATCGAGCAACTCTTCAAAATATTCCCTCCATCTGCCCAAGGAATCCACAGGATTCACCAGCAGTTTTCCTGACCTGTCCAAAATACTTGTCATTTACTTTTTATTTTCCTTTCGAAGACTGCTAATTACACTCCAGAATGGTTTTCCAGCAGCTTGACCCAAAGTCTCCAAACTGTTTCCAAAGTCATCCCAAGATTTCTTCTTGCATGCTGCAATTATCTATTTGGCTTTGTTTCTTTCTTCAACATAGCTTTCTCTGTCTACCTGAGTTCTAGTATGTAGCCATTTTTGATATGCGTTCTTTTTCCTTTTGCAGGCTGCATTGTCATTCCACCAAGCTGTTTGCTTCATCTTACCTTTACACACTACTGTTCCAAGACTTTCTTTAGCCACTTCTAGTACTGTGTCCCTGAACCTTGTCCATTCCTTTTCCAATGACTGTAATTGACTACATTCAACTAACTGGTACCTTTCTGAGATCACTGTTATGTACTTGTGCCTGATTTCCTTATCCTGAAGTTTCTCCACTCCTACAGATGGACCTGACCTCCTGCGCTTTCGGCCTCACAATACCAGTATCACTGCAGATTAAATAATGATCAGTGTCATCAAAGAAACACCTGAATACAGCTGTGTCCCTCACAGCCTTCCTGAATTCCTGATCTGTTATTATATAGTAAATGACAGATCTGGTTCCCCCGCCTTCCCAAGTATACCGGTGAATGTTCTTATGTTTAAAAAAAAGAGTTTGTGATTACTAAGCCCATAGTGGCAGAGATATCCAAGAGTAGTTTCCCATCCCTGTTGGCCTCCATATCCTCTCCAGATTTACCTATAACCTTTTCATACCCTTCTGTTCGATTTCCAATCCTGGCATTAAAATCACCCATGAGCAGAACACTGCCCTTGTCCTTTACTCTAACAACTACATCACTGAGTGCATCATAAAAACTACCCATATTATCTTGATCTGTCCCTTCACAATGTGAATATACTGACACAATCCTAATTTTCTTGCTAGACACTGTCAGATCTATCCACATCAGTCGTTCGTTTACATACCGTATTGCAATTACGCTGGGTTCCATTTCTTTCCTGATGTAAAGCCCTACACCCCATTGTGCTATTCCTGCTTTGACTCCTGACAGGTAGACCTTGTACTCTCCCACTTCCTCTTCTTTCTCACCCCTTACCCGAATGTCACTAATAGCTAAAACGTCCAGCCACATCTTACGTGCAGCCTCTGCCAGCTCTGCCTTCTTCCCTGAGTAGCCCCCATTGATATTAATAGCTCCCCATCTCATTATCATTTGTTTGCCAAGTCGTATCTTAGGAGTCCCTGGTTTGTCAGTTAGAGGTGGGACTCCGTCACCTCCTAAGGCCCGAGGCATTTTGCTCTGATTGTTGCCAGCATCATATTTAAAGTACCAGGGAAGCAGGTTCCTAGCCTTACTTGCCCCGAGTCCCACTGAGTTTTACCCCTAACGGCTGAGGGACTAACCGGCGGATTTGGTAGTCTTTGCCGTATGAGCACAAAGGTGACCACGACTCCGAACATGACCGAGATGTCCAGCCTTTTTCCAAAGTAACTGGTATACCGACTGTCGGGACCACTTACTTGGCCACTCATACGTTGCCCGTGGTTCATGAACTAGGACATGACTACAGGAATCCACACCATGAGCCACATAATTTTAGTAAGTGTGGTAAAAAAATATCACGAAGGGAGTCCCATAGGATTAACTTTTGAGTCAACTGCTATTCGTTATAAATGTGACGACCTTCCACTACATTCAACAAGCAAAACTGATTCTTTTTGCATACGATACTATTGTTATAATAAATCCCATTACAGAGAAAGCAACAGACGAGTTAATAAATTATATTTTCCAAATAATTATTAAGTGGTTTTCTGAAAATGGACGCTCCTTGAATTTTCAAAGACCACATTACATTCAGTTCTGTACAACAAATAGTCATACCAACAACAGATGTGGCACATGTGCAGGAATGAGTAAGTAGGGTAGAGTGCTTCTAATTTTTGGGAGTGCATACTGATGAAAACATGAACTGGAAGAGGTGTATTACTGAGATTCTCAGACAATTAAGTTCAGCTACCTTTGTTTTCTTATAATTACTAATCCAGGAAACAAACGGACCAGGTTCCTGTTATTCTCTGTATATTACCACTCAATACTGTCGTATGGAATACTTTTCAGGGGCAACTCATCGCTTAGAAAAGAAGTATGATTGCACGAAAGCGAGCAATAGAAATGTGGGGTTCACGCACGGGTGTCATGTAGCTGTCTCTTAACGGAGCTACGGTTTTAACTGCACCATCGGAATTCATATTTTCCCTGATTAAATTCCTCATAAATAATCCATCACAATTCGAAAAGTACAGTGACGTACATAGCTACAACACTTTAGGGGAAAATGACCTTTCTTATCCGTTGTTAAAGCTGTCAGTGGCTGAGATAAGATTTAAATATGCAGGAACAGAAAGTTTTGATCTTCTACCAACAACATAAAAGTCTAACACTTAGCGAAGCAAATTTTAAATCTAATTGCAAATCGATTCACCCGGTAACTCCTTCCATTCCATTGAAGAATTTCTATGGTAGCCACCAAACCAAAGATGTTGTTGCATGAGTGGGAATAAAATGACAATGTGTACATTAATATTAATACTAATGACGTATGCATATCCTGTAAACTAACTCGTTCCTCATCATTTCGATAAAAGAATCGTTCAAATGGTCTGTGTAACATGTAACTTACTACGTAACTAACGTCAATTGAAAGGAGTAGCTACCAGGGTACCCTGGTAGTCCGACTGTTTCTCCCTGCAGCCTATGTGGTTTGGTGCGATTGTGTAGCAGTATAAATTTTTATGTGAATTTCCTTTACAGTGTGGGGCAAAGAGTCTCTGTCATCAATATTTTAACCGCGAGTACGTAGTAATAGACAGCACGCCGTAGTGGAATAAAACATGCAAATAAAACTGTTGTATAAATTTGTAACACGTAGAAAGTGGCTTGAAAAATAGTATTGTACATGTTACATGACTATTATCAGATGCTGTGGGGTCCCTGTAAGAACGGTGCCTGTATCGCGTGTGCTCCACGAAACGTGCATAACGGAAATGGAGGGAATATCCACACACTCACCCCTCGCATCATACCTGTAAGAGTCGATGCGTTACAGAGTTGCAAAACCATATTTAAATCCTTCATCACTGATGAAAAGTAGCATTCCTGGTTTTCACATGTCCATCTAGCTTGACAGCTCTTTACACAATGGACTTGTAACACTCACCACCCTGGAGAGGGTACTATTGAGTCTAAGTGAACGGCATGTCTGTTCAGTCTCAGTGCGTTATTACTTGTCACCAACACGAACATTCGTGCTGCAATTAAGTCCGTTCACCTTTCTGGTCGATACGGCCTCCTCATAAGTTACTCACCCCAGTGAAAGAGCGCACTGGTCGCTTTGGAGCGCCGAAGGTGGCGTGGACATGCTAACGGGAATTCATGTTACCCTCCATCTCTGGCGTGAATCGTGGCATTGAGATGGTGTGTTCACGTGTATTGTGTGTGTGTGTGTGTGTGTGTGTGTGTGTGTGTGTGTAAATCGCTTGGGTAGAATCGGCGCAGTACGATGGGTCGCTGTGTGACGTGAGACAACGACGCAGAGGAGCTATCAGCTTTTGAACGTGCCCATGGCGACCGGTGTGCTGGTGTGTCAACGTGGACTGTCATACGTTTCGCCAAGCAACGGAGTACGGCTCGTAGCCACCTAACACAGCCTAGGAACACCGCTCGGTAAACATCTTAACCGACGAGGAGCTGAGAGGCATGTCATATCTTGTCAATGGCTACAAGTTTAAAAGCCGACAGGAACTGCGGCTTTGTGAATGAAATGAGGAGGAATCTGGATGCAGTCATTTGATGTAGGATAACCAGCAATAGTCACTGTTCGCTGCAGCTCCTGAAGCTGCATGTCTTCAGTGGGCTACACAACACAGAATCTGGACTGTAGCCGAGTAGAAATGGGCAGCGTTGACCGATGAGTAGAAACTTCGGCTGTCTTCAAACGATGACAGGTGTCGACAGTGCGGACAGCCCAATGAAAAGTTCAACTCGCAGTGTCTGGAGGTTTTTTTTTTAGTCCACAAAATCAGGTTACTGTGAATATTAAAAAGGTGGTTTATATCAATCTCAATGGCTAAGTGTTGGCCCTTCTTTTCCACCTTCACCGCGGGCATGTTGTGGACACCCTGTGTTCCAAATGTAGCACACCAGAAAGGACAGTGACTCAACCCCAGGAAGGAATACTTAAGAAAAATCGACTTAAGGAATTCTGTAAAACTTATATTTAAACAGTGTTAGTGTCTTTCAAATTTAAAGTAAGTATTTCTGACACTAAATTTCGTTATATCCTATACAGTAGTAGAAAAGACGTGTAGTTCTGTACTCGTCGAATGTGAGGTGTTATCAAGTAATCATTAATTAATTCTTTGAAGTGTATAACTTTTCTTGCTTTCCTAAAAACCTTCTTGTTCTTGCTATGACTCCTCATGCAATAATTTCGCCACTTTTCCATCCTAACTAATACATATATTTACTTTAAAATAACACGACATTCTAACTTTCATAAACCAAAATTAGTGCTTATGTTTAAAAAAAGTATAACAAGTTGAAATTAACTTCAGAATGAGATTTTCACTCTGCAGTGGAGTGTGCGCTGATATGAAACTTCCTGGCAGATTAAAACTGTATGCCGGACCAAGACTCGAACTTGGGACCTTTGCCTTTCGCGGGAAAGTTCTCTGCCATCTGAACTACCGAAGCACGACTCACGCCCCCTCCTCGCAGATTTACTTCCCCCCGTACCTTGCCTCCTTCTTTCCATACTTCACAGAAGCTCTCCTGCGAACCTTGCAGAACTAGAACTCCTGGAAGAAAGGATATGGTGGAGACATGGCTTAGCCACAACCCGGGGGATATTTCCAGAGATATTCACTCTGCAGCGGAATGTGCGCTGATACGAAACTTACTGGCAGATTAAAACTATATGCCGCACCGAGACTCGAACTCCGGAGCTTTGCCTTTCGTGGGCAAGTGCTCTACCATCTTTTTATTTTATTTTGTTCGTTGTTGATTGTTGTGTTTGGTCGTTGCGGACGTCGCTAGACATCCTGTTCAAGTTCGGTGGTTGATCCCTCCACTCAGTTTTTTTGTTACAGAGGCCAACCGGTTCTCTGACCGAACACGCTGAGCTACCGTGCCGGCGTACCATCTGAGCTACCCAATCTCGACTCACGCCCCGTCCTTTCGCCTCACGCGAAAGGCAAATGTCCCGAGTTCGAGTCTGGGTCCGGCATACAGTTTTAATCTGCCAGGGGGATTGAAATTATTTTATTAGAAAAATACAAAATCTAAAATTTATGGAGCTTAGTACAATTTAATTAGGATGATAAATCAGGTACAAAAACATAAAATCATAAATGTGCTTGCTTTATAACGTAGAAATACCTTTTGCCAAGGGATTCAATACCAACTTCCTTTAAAGCAGAAATGTCCATTTTTGTTTTCCTTGTACGCTGCAACGTACGAAATTTCATAATATTGGCAACAGCTATAATAATCAGCACAGTGTGCATGTGACGTAACTAAAAATTGCCGTATTTTTACTTATGCCACTTTTCTTGCAGGAGTACTATGTGATCACAGGGCTGCACTCATACGTACTTGGTTTGAGGAACACTGAGGCGCTCCAGCGCGTCTAGACAGGTCCGCTAAGCCGCCCCATCTTAATCCCATAAATAAAATCTAATACCATTTGGAAGAGTGAGTGAACCGTACCAGTCTACGTCTCCGCAGTTTGATTGCTTTTTTGAAGGATCTAAAGAGCAAGCTTCAGCTGAATATGGAGTACCTGATCAAACTTCTGAACTCCGTCCATCGCCTACTGACGCCATTGTCAAGATTAGATACTACACAGTGTGTTTAAGTTTCGCTAGGACTGCATGTGTGAAGTTCCAAACTTCAATGCTGTTTCGTGACATACTGCGGCGTTACAGTCCTTGAAGATTCAAGAACAGCTGTGATGGAAGTCATCCTGGCTGCGAAAGCAACGGTACGTGTATGATACTCGTCGGAAAGCAGCAGTGGATCTGTGAGGCAACATCACGTTTTTTGAAACCTCCAGCGTTTGTGGGGGAGAATTCGTCAAATTCGACCCGAATACCGAGAGCCGAGTTTCTGGTTCCTCCTCCACGACGACATCGCATCCCACAAAGTGAAGACCGTGCACGAGTTTTTGACCAGTAAATAGATCACAGCCCAGGGTCACACACAGATTCGCCGTATTGGCCCAGTTGACTTCTGATTGTTCCCTAAATTGAAGTTCGCAGTGGAAGGACACCTTATGACTCAATTACGGACAACGATTAGAATTGCATGGTAAATCCGCAAGAGTTAGACCACTTCTTTTCTTCAGCTTAAAACTTCTATTTTACAGTATCATATAAACATGAGGTGAATATATTACTGAAGCACTACCACTTAAAATACTCTAGTTATAGTCAAATGAAAATGTACATGAGTGGTCCATCCCACCCATAGGTGGATGGGTGAGATGGACTCGTGTTCTGGGATAGGCAGACCATACAAAATTGGCTAGAAGTGAAGAAAAGAGTCAATTAAAATTACATTTTTTATTGGGAACATATTGTAATGATACACGATTATACTATTGAGTATTTTTTCCAAAGCAATTTTAATAGGTTATTATAAATCTTGATGGAATATTGACTTTACTTGCTCCCACCAAAGCGATTACAGTAATTATTATTACGAAATGTTGAACCAAATTCACGTGAGCATCGTGAACGGGAAACACACAGAATTCAATCATAATTTTTATTAGTATCATAATAGATTTAAAGAGACCCAACACATTCATTTACATCGCATTCATCAAAGCTATTTTCGTAATCTTCTACAACGCTGCACCGGATGGACAGGGTGGGCTATCAGCCGTAGTTTCTTCTTTACTGCTGTTTTTCTCTTCACTAGTAATTGCTTTAATGAGATTCTTGGGTCTTGTTTCTTTCGTGTTTTGTTATCTCCCCTTTTCTTTATAGTTTCGCCAATCTTGAAGTTTTGGGTTCAGTAGAGTGGAGTCCAAAGTTGAGTCAGTGAAAGAATATGACTTTTCGAGGTAATTCTATTCTTTTGATGTACTTGGGATCGTTAGAACTTTTTAAGATCATTGAAATTGTGTACGTAGGCCTGCGTGTGAGATTATGCTCTTCCGTTTCTCTTCACAGACGTATCTTCCGTGAAATAAGCATTGTCTGGGACTGAGGCTATCTGCAGTGGGATTATTCCACATATCTTGAAGCTAAATTCCATAGCGATCCATCTCTCCCCAATAACACTGCTCTATCTCTTTCGACAGTCTGCGTAAGATGGACCTATCTTTAGGTAGCGACCTAGGTGCCCATTTTAGGTAAATTTTCGTGCCTACACATTTGCTAAGCTCTCAGTAAAAAACTGCATCAATATTGTTCAAACCAAGCCCTAATACTAAAATAACTGCCACGATAAAAGTTTATGGCTTACCAGAATAGAGAATGTGTTTTTTTCTCCAGAACTAACACGAAAATGACAGTAACAAATTTGTACGAAGTTTTTTCGGGAAAGAGCTTCCTCATATGTGAAATATATCATTTTTGATCTCACAGAGTAGTCCAACTTTTCCGGATTTACCCTACTGCAGTACTAAATGCAAACCCAGAAAAGGACTACAATTATTTCAAAACGATTTCAGCTGTGTTTTGATTCAGCGGGAGACTATACTAAATCCAGTGGCTGCGTGTATTTTTGTGATTTTTATTTTTTATAGCCACAGTGCTAACGGCACAGGGACACTGTTACTAGTTTTTTGTCTGGTATGTATAGGTTAGTGTACTTTTCTGAGATCTCTTCAGATAGTCTGCACACAAGCGTGAAAGAGATTTTTTTTTTTAGCAGTTCGTGAAGATTCGCCACAGACACCCACTCTGCTGAGAGATGGGAATGTGGCAGCGAGCGTCCAATCGGGACCTTGTGTGGGGTTCCCCGCGCGCATCTCCGAGGCGTCGCGTCGCGTTGTGTCGGTTTAATAACGACACCGCGGCAGGCAGCGGCAGCGGCAGCGGCGGTGCGGTCGCCGGCTCTGGACGGCCGCCAGCGGGCCGTTACCTTGGCAACGGCCGTCTGCCATGTCCCACCGCCTGCACAAAAGAGCGACTCAGCAGCCGCGCCGAAAATAAAATGCCCCGCATAGCGAGCCCGTCTGACCGTAAAAATGTTCGCGGCTTGTCTGTTGTTGCAATAGCTTCCTGTCCGTTCCCTGTAGCGTGCCGAATCACATAAGAGCCGTCGTCTCCTGCGGAGAAGAAGGAGGCTCTGATCTTGTAAAGTGACAATCGTTTACGCAGATGAAGTACTTTGGCGATGCCGCCTGGAGATGTCGCACCATCAGCAGCATAAACTAGTATTAAAGTATAGGTGGAGAACAGCAAAAGAGTTTTGTGCGAGGCGGCATGCCCCATAACGTTTTACTGTTAAGCAAGCTGGACGTACGAGTAAGCTTGTACAAAAGAAATACATATTCAGTTGTTATACATCAACTTAAAAACATACCGAGGTGTGATAAATGAACTTAAAAGACACCGAGATTGACAAGCGTGTTGCTATCAACACACTTTCCTTTGCAAAAGTATTTAAATAATTTAGCGTTTTATAATAGCTTGTAAATGTCAGGACTACATAAAGTTTGAATTTTCCCGTTTTTCCTTAATTTTCCGCCCTTACTCGAAATATTTTTTGGTATTAATGAGGCTGCGAAATTAGTCAAACAGTCCTTTCTTCCTCATCTGTATTTATTTACTAGAAAAATACATCAGGGTGAGGTTGATCATTCTGTCATACAAAAACTATGTCCATGAGTTTTTCCATAATTTTGTTCACAGCATTTAGATATTTAAGATGTATGGCATTTATCATGTCTTTTGGGGCTAATGTTATATATCACTTGCTTTCTAATATCAGTTTCTCTAGCTATCATTTGGGACTGTAACGGGAAAAGTGAAAACCCTAATTTTAAGTGTAGGACATGTGCTATTTTCTTAAGTGGAATATGCCTGATCTAAACTAATGGAAAAAACTCTCAACACCAAGAAGGAGGTATGCGACATAAACGAAAGCTGCTAGAAGCGTTTCTGTAACGGCCGGGAGTGTGAGTTTCGTTTGACATTGGCCGTTTTGACTCATCAGGAATGCAGCCACTGTGGTGTCAAGCGACAGCTCATTGGAGGGCAGGGTGAAGGTATGTTGTGTTTCCTGAAAGCTGGTTCTGCCACGGTGCCACTGATGGCCCTGTATTGGTTAGGAGAAGGCCAGTTGAGGGCCTGTAACCAACCTGTTTGCGTGCTAGACACACTGGACTTATACCTGAAGTTATGGTCTGGGGTGGACTTCCGTTGACAGCAGGATCATTCTCGTTGTTACCCCACGCACGTTGACTGCAAATTTGTACGTCTATCGGGAAATTCGACCTGTTGTGCTGCTGTTCATGAACAGAATTCCAGGGAGTGTTTTCCATCAGAATAACGCCCATCCACATAGCGCTGTTGTAACCCAACATGCGTCGTTATGTTGCATTGTCCTGCTCGATTATCAGGCCTGTCTCCAATCGAGTACATATGGGACACTATTGGACGACAGATCCAGCGTCATCCTCAACCGTGATTAACTGTCCCTACATTGACCGAGCAAGTGCAACAGACATGTAACTCACACCACAAACTGATATCGCGCGCCTGCACAACATAATGCATGCACATTTGCATCCTTGCATTCTACGTTGTGGAGGTTACACCGGTTATTAATGCACCAACATCTCACTTTTGCAATGGTTTATGTCGCTCTTACGTTAACCTGTTATCTTGTAGTGTTAATCACTTAAACATGTTACCTAGGAAAATGTATTCTCAAATTACCAGTACTCTACATTAATTACTAATTAGTGTTGACATTTTTTCCATCACTGTGTTTCTGGCATGACACACAGCACTTGTATTTTAATTTTTCTCATCTGGGCAGGCCTTTTTCAATTCTTAATTCTATTCTTCATTGGAAGACACGCTGCTACACCGCGGAAGGCTCTGAGCACTATGGGACTTAACATCTGTGGTCATCAGTCCACTAGAACTTAGAACTACTTAAACCTAACTAACCTAAGGACACCACACACATCCATGCCCGATGCAGGATTCGAACCTGCAACCGTAGCAGTCACGTGGTTCCGGACTGAGTGCCTTAACCGCGAGACCACCGCTGCCGGCTACACCGCGGAAGCGCTGTGACAAATATTAGCAGTTTTGCGAACGCTGCATGCAGAATCGTTGTTTGGGTCTTGGTTCTCAGTCCCGGTTTGAGCTAGGAACATGGAGTGAAAAGTTTTTGCTTTAGCAGGGACCAGCGGCTGTTTGTGTAGCCATTCGAACATCTTTCTTACTGTAGTTATGCTACTCAACATTACGCAACGTTTTAACGACGAACCGGAGTTGACGTCCAGGTAAATTACGCGAATCGATTAAATCCTTTTGCAAAAGCTTTTAATCGGGCTGAAATTAATCCTCAGATAATGACACCGTTTGTATGGGCACCAAACCAATTGAACGTGCAACAGCAATCACCTTCGTTCGGATTTTACGTGCAAAAACAGTCACCCTTGAAATATTTCGGTCTGATGGATTAAATTATGTTCACCTGTCTGTCAGATCTTGGTCTAAGAAAGTTTTTGCCGTAAAAAAAAGGAACCTTGCTCGGTTTGGATTTTACGTAATATGACACGTTTTTGTGGGAGGCTTTTGAAGCACTTCACTTCAATATATTAAACTTCCACGAATCGGTTCAAACTTTACACAAATGTAGACAAGTGGATAAAAAAAAAGTTTCAGCCAATAACCTTTACCCCTTGTTGAGGTACGATGGTTCAAAATTGCGATACAAGTAGATCATAAAACTCATTCTTAATTGGAATGAATACACAGAAACGTTTAAATGTAAGTCAAATATATAACAAATACATTCTTACGAGAAAATTGAAAACCCTTTTAACAATCTAGGTTCATTTGGATTTAGCCAAAACAATATTTTATGTTTCAAACTTGTGCGAATCGGTTCAAATTTTAAAACAAGGTAGGCAGATACATGCGGTTAATAATCGTCTTGTTATTTTGTGAAAGCTTTATCTGTTACCGCAATATAGTGAAGTAGTAAACTTGCACATAAAATTCACGTAAAATCCGGTTTTAGGCTAATCGCACGTGCTGAGACGGTTTAAAGCTATATATTCTTACGACAATTATAAGAAGCGTTTAAAAAAATCTTTCACTGTTGCCGTTTTACCTTGGGAAAAATACGCGTTTCCGTAAAAATGTCTTTCAATTTCAGCTCTGCATTTGGATATGGTTTGGAAAAACGGGTTATTACAGTTGATTATCGTTTCGTTGTTTATACCTTAAAGATTTTATTCGCCAGTGGCTCAAAATCATTGAAAAATCTTTGAATGCTGGTATGAAACTAGAATTTGGCCCAGCCTCGTAAAAATCGATATACTATCTGATCGACCTTTTAAAACTTTATCGTTGACCACGTAGAAAATTAAACTCAAGTTGAAATACCTATAAAAATAATTGTCAGGAAAAACATCGCCTCATTTATAACCAACAGAAAATGTTTTACGGCGTTTTCTTCAAAAACTAGTATCCTATCCTGTACAAAATTTGTTTACGGAAAAAACAAACGCAGGTTCGTCAATTTTCGTACAGGACTGAAAAGTTGATAGTAAGTCGTCGCACATACATTGCTATGCACTCGTTCTGATTATTTCAGCCAATCATACTCATACTTAATTATTGCAATATTTCGCGCCACTTTTCAGTTTTTACTATTGCACACTTTAAATAAACAGTGACAAGGATTGTAAAGTAAGAGATAATAACAAGGTATGTGTTTTTCAGTATTTTATTATTTGTTGCACGAATCGTGCAGCTTTCAATAGAGGAAGTTTTCAAGTACGTTTATCTTTATCGCCGTGTTTTAAGTTTCTCTACGTAATATAAACTATTTACATATATTATTATCATGAAATTTGCACAGTATTTAATGTTTCGTTTGGTATGTATTTAAGTTTGGTGTTATTCTGTGGACTGTACTGAGTACTTACTTTTTTGTATACATTGTCAAGAGTATATGAATAAATTGTGTTCCTATAAGACAAAACATGAAAAACACTAAAAAGTTTAACAAAATCAAAAAATTTAAAAAAACCATTGAACAAAATACCTAAAAAATTCTAGGAGTGAAAAATAATGAAAAACGTTTGAAAAAAAAGATAAAAAATAGAACAAAAAGACTCCCACGGTTTGTGACCTTAAGATGGTTGTGAGGCTTGTGTGCTCTGAGGACGCAGTAGACTATAGTGGAGAGGTTCAACCATATCAGACCAGGTAACCGTAAAGGAGCAGGGCTAACTAATCCCAGTTAAAGTAACATGCCTCAAAATACAATTAAAAACCTTTAACGGCTCAGTCATCGCCTGAGTCAACAAGAAGCTACGTAGGTTGCCAAGCTATAGCGGTCCAATGTGTGGCGATGTTGAAGTTGGGAACCACAATGAAAAATGCTTCCTTTACAGCACAAAAAAGGAGAGTATGTCCTGGGAAAAGCTACGAATATGAGAGGAGGGCTATTCGACTTATGTAGGAGGTTGAAAGATATTTAAATCAAAATATATTGGCATATTAGCGATTTTTTAGGAGTTATATCTACTTTCCTGGCACAGGGACATCTCTTCGATGCAAAGTGTCACCACACCTGCATCTTGAAATTTATAGGCTAAAAATCGAATAGATTTGTCAGCCACAGTAAACGACATATTACGTCAAACAGCTGAAGAGTATACATACCGACGGAATAAAAAGTCTAGAGATAAATTTGCTCCAGGGGGAACGCTACAACAATTTTTAGATTTTTCGATGGTGGGGTTGGTGTTTTTTTCCCGAGGGGTTAATTTCTCTCCCAAACCCACTACTATTACGTGTGTAATTAGGGGTTGAATGAGAAATAGACACAAATTTATGTGCTTCTAGAGATCGCAGTGCATCTACAATAGGAAGTATCCCAGAGTGGGTGTGCATCTGCAACGGGAAATATACCTGATGCAAGCATCCGAAACCTAAATGACAAGTTGTGTCATACCGCACGACATGACAAGAGCTATAACGGATAACGTGATGGCATGTGTCATGATATGTACGACATGACATGATGTATCATTTTACTTTACTTCACACGATGCATTAAATTACATGAGATGTGTACTAATACTGAAAAGCAGAAAAATCACGAACATTTCCAGATGTTTCGACCTGAAAGTCTTTGATACTGCCAAGTAAGTCTAAAAGCTAGTTCCCTTCCTTTACGTCCCTAACTCTTGCAAGATATATTCACCTTATTGTGTTATGATTGAAGCCGTTTTCTTTAGTTTTTTTATATGTAATTATGCTGTTCGCTTACATGAATTGTAGTTTATTTTTAAAATATTCGTTTACATCTCTGATGGCCTGACATGGCACTAGTTTATGAAAACTTGACATGATTTCAAGTGGAAACAAATCAGCAGCAACAGATTTTTTTTTTGTATTTTTTACTCCTCTGTCTTTTCACTTATATTGTGAAAATCATCAGATGTCTTAAAGCAAATAAATAACTTGCTAAATATGATCTTATATAAATAATGTCAAACAGACATATCACATATCAAATAATATTACCCGACCAAAGCAATTAAAGGAGGGAAATAGAAACAACTAGCAGCTAAATTTAAAGGGCAACCCCAAATTTAAGTTTCTTAGTAGAGCTTCATGGAAATTAAGCTACAACATTTTTAATATAACCGTCTCTAAAAGTAATGGAGGGCACAAGTTGAAAATATACAGCAACAATTCCTGCCACCTCCCATAGCATAAGCTTACTTAAGTAGTACGACTGATAGACGCTTAAAACTGCCCTTCACTGAACTCAAAAAGCAGCTCGAATAAGACATCTCCAAGCAAGTAGCTGATGCAAAGGGTTTTAAAACAAGTAAAAATAAAAAAGTAAGGATAAACTGCAGCAAAATTCCAACAAACAAAATCATGTGTAGTGGGATAGGTAATACCTAAGGCTTCCATACGAGGGTTGTACCAAAAGTAAGGTACCCACTGAGCTACAGCCCCGAGGGAAGATGGTAGTCTAAATCCAAGGACAGTGCCGTGTGCAGTGGTTCCCCCACTGTCGAGCCCGCCCGTGCGCGATTCGCTACGTCACTCAGTGTTGGCTTGCAAGCCGTCAGAGATGGGAGTGTTGATCGCCGCTCCCGGCAACAGCGAGGATCAAGCAGTACTCCGGTTTCCCCACGCAAGACGGCCCGCGGAGATTCATCGGCAGCTGAGGTTTATGGTGAAGCGTACTTGTCCGTTCAGCACTTCCGCAAATGCTGCAGGTCTTTTGCTGAGAGTCTCATGGAAGTTCACGATGAAGAACGGAGTGGAAGACCGCCGGTTTCAGATAACATTGTTCAGAAGGTCAACAGTGAGGTGCTCAAAGATCGGAGGGTCGCTGTCCGTGAACTTTTTGAACGCATTCCTGAAGCTTCCCACGGCACGATTGAAAGAACTTTGACAGAAAGGTTGGGTTATCGCGATGTTTGTGGTCGTTGGATCCCCCCGGTTGCTGACTGATGGACACAAGGACTGTGCTCGCAAGTTTCTTCAACAGTATGAGGAGGGGGGTAACAAGGAGATGGTGCTGGACTCTACCATCACGGGAGATGAAGCGTGGGTGTTTCATTACATCCCTGAAAGAAAACAACAATCTCGTCAGTGGCGCCACTCCGGTTCACCGCCACCAAAGAAATTCAAAGAAACGCAGTCGGCAGGAAAGGTTATGGCGAGTGTGTTTTTTCATCAGACGGCGCTACTCCTCATAGATTTCATGCAACCTGGGACGACAATAAACTCTGGCACATATTGAGAAATATTAACCAAACTCCGGTGAGCAATCCAGAATCGCTGGAGAGGAGGACTGACTTAGGGAGTAATGCTTCTTCGTGACAACACTCGATTCCACGTCGTTCGTCAAACACAGGCGCTTTTGAAGAAATTTGTGATGACTGTTATGCCCCATCCACCGTGCACCCCGGAGTTAGCCCACTTACATGGCAAACGCTTCAAAAGCGACAACCAAGTCCGATCAGAGGTCACACACTTCGCCGACGGGTTGGCGGGAGACTCCTTCGGCTTACGAATACAAAAGCTGGAGCAGCGTCTTCAAAAGTGTATCGAAAAAAATGGAGAGTATGTTGAAATATAGACAGAAGTGTAAGCTTTTCAACGATGTATAAATTAATAACAATAAACAATGTCTTCTACTTGTAAAAAAATATGAGAACCTAACTTTTGGTACAATAATAGTGTCAGAGTGTTTAAATGATGCCCTAAAACTCTCAAAATCCAAAGCTTAGGGAGTCTTGATACTATGTTTTAGTACTTTCGAGAATGCTCACCTGAATGCTGTCAATCAATAAGAGATTAAGACCAACATAATTCACCAGATATGGAGAACAAAGAAGTTGCCAGAAGGATAGAAGGATGCAATTGTAGTACCAAAACATAAGAAGGGGGACAAGAGAGATGCAAACCCCTACAGAGGAATATCGCTGCTAGAAGTCGGATACAAGGTGCTGTCAAAACTCTAGCTCAAGAGAGTAGACGAACAGGTAGAAAGTACAGTTGGCGACTACCAAGCGGGATTCAGGAAGGGAAGAGGTCGTATAGAACAGATATTTAATTGATAGAACACATGGCCTTAAAAAACAAAAAGACAGTAATAACCTTCCTGGGCTTCACAAAGGCATATGACTCCATCGACAGACAGACTCTTGTTAGGATACTGAAGAACAGAGAACTTGATGGAACTACACAAGAACTCATAAAAGAAATTCTGACAGACACAAAAGCAAGGGTGAGATTCAGAGGAGCACTGTCAGAAGAATTTGAGATCAAGACTGGTATTAAACAGGGAGATGGATTGTCACCATTGTTGTTCAAAATAGCACTGGACGAAGTGATCAGGCAGTGGAGAGCAATAAACGAGAAAATGGGAATACCGAAAACCCATGTGGGGGACAAAAAGGACAATAGGGCTCAAGTGGACTGCCTAGCCTTTGCAGAAGACATAGCAATAGTACGTGAGACGGAAGAAGACGCAAAGACACAACTTGACAACTTAAGTAAGGTAGCCAGAGAGGGACTGAGGATCGCCTGTAACAAGACATTAAATACCACTACAGACTGGGAAACACTGGAAGGCACTGTGAAAATGGTGGACAAATTTAAATACCTGGGACAATTTGTAACAGGATGGAACAGGAGCAAGGAGGGAATAACAGAGAGGATAAAGAAGATGAGGTCAGCCTTCTCTATGACGAGAGAAATATACAACAAAAACAATATATACATAGAGGCAAAGATAAGCCACTCCAAGGCAAAGGTGAGGAATGCAGTATTATATGCTGCTGAGACGATGACACTAGCAAGAAATAGGGCAGAATAACTAGAGACAGAAGAGAGAAAAATACTGAGACAAATATTAGATCCCAAAAGAGGTGGAGAGAGGTGGATGCGAAGATCTAGGGAAGAATTGTACCGGAACATGAGAACAATATCCTGGAAAATAAGACTCAAAAGGGCAAGGTTTTCTGGACATGCAGTTAGGATCAATACGGACGGAATGACGAAGAGACTGTGGGAAACAACAGGGAGGACAAGGGGAAAGACAGAAACCAAGTGGGTTGTTGAACTTCGGAAGGACTGGTTGGAATTTTAGATCAAGGTCGAAGGAAAGGAAAATTGGAGAAACAAATATACACCAACCAATATGCCGGAGATCAATGACAGGAGAAACGGAGACTGAATATCTCGGAAGAAGAGCGGGAGAGAAGAAGAGAAAGAATGAAGAGGTTCTCAGATGCTGCAACTGACAGCGGTCGTAAACAAACTGAATTTCAGATTCAGCATCTTTTACTCAGATGCTGCAACTGACCGCGGACGTAAACAAACTGAATTTCAGATTCAGCATCTTTTATAGAAAAGTGCTGAATCTGAAATTCAGTTTGTTTACGACCACGGTCAGTTGCAGCATCTGAGTAAAAACGGCCAACGAATAGTTTGCTGATGCCGTCACCGGAGCCTACCTTACGTGGGACATCGACACTCAGAGTAGAAGACATAACACCGAGGATTGTGCAGTTCTACTCCCGCTACGGCCGTATGCTACAGAATAGAGAGGTAAACTCCGCAACCTCAGAAGTAAGCGCCCAGCTTGCGGCGTCCATTGTCGGCAGCGAACTGCGTAAGACGTTAATTTTGCGAGCAGCGGAATTAATATCTAAACTACAGCGCCGCTGCGAGCGAGCGGAGACCAGGGGCGGAAGCGGGCCAGAGCGCGGCACGCCAGCAAGTGGGACGGCAGGAGTAATTACGACTTGCTGAGGTCTTGGTTTGGTGAGCCTAATGAATGGTCTTTGAGAAGATAGTGGTGACAATAGTCGGGGATTCCATTAGCAGTCGGCTACAACTTGGTTCGCAACTTGGACGGTCGGCGGAAGCCTGTGGCGGCGTCCACGCAGAGTTGTGGCCCTCCGGCGGGAGCCGCGCGAATTAAAGCGCTGCCCTTCTGGCCGCCGCGCGGGGCGGGTCGCACGGTGAGCCGGCAGCGGTTACGAGCACCGCCAGACGGGAGAGAATACCCGCGGTCTCCGCCGTCCGTTCTCTCAGGCGCAGCTGATGAGTCTGGAGCTGTCAGTACGCTTGGCTGGCAGAGCAACTGTCACATGGAAGTTGGCACGGTTATCTAATTACGAGGGTCACCCCAAAAGAAATGCACACTATTTTTGTAAAAATACAGTTTTCATTCTGCTGTAATGTTGATGCATTAATTTGTTCTGAAAGCGGTGCTGATCGTCAAGACAATAAGAGCGGGTTAAAAGCTGTGAGCTATCCGGGGAAGTTAAACGTGCATTACTGAGCAACTGTTTCACCAGGTATCCAGTCTAGCTTACCAAATTCTCAACCAGACCAACATTAATTATAATCTTTTAATAGTCATCTTACGACAACCGGTGATATATATATATATATATATATATATATATATATATATATATATATATATATATATATATATACTCCGCAAGCCACCTGACGGTGTGTGGCGGAGGGTACCCTGAGTACCTCTAACGGTTCTCCCTTCTATTCCAATCTCGTATTGTTCGTGGAAAGAAGGATTGTCGGTATGCTTCTGTGTGGGCTCTAATCTCTCTGATTTTATCCTCGTGGTCTCTTCGGGAGGTATACATAGGAGGGACTGCTTGACTCTTCGGTGAAGGTATGTTCTCGAAACTTTAACGAAAGTCCGTACCAAGCTATATATATATATATATATATATATATATATATATATATATATATATATATATATATAGTTAAAAAAGATATTGCCAGACTTTCAGGAAACATTCCTCACACACAAAGAAAGAAAATATGTTATGTGAACATGTGTCCAGAAACGCTTACTTTCCATGTTACAGCTCATTTTATTACTTCTCTTCAAATCACATTAATCATGGAATGGAAACACACAGCAACAGAACGTACCAGCGTGACTTCAAACACTTTGTTACAGGAAATGTTCAAAACGTCCTCCGTTAGCGAGGATACATGCATCCACCCTCCGTCGCATGGAATCCCTGATGTGCTGATGCAGCCCTGGAGAATGGCGTATTGTGTCACAGCCTTCCATAATACGAGCACGAAGAGTCTCTACATTTGGTAGCGGGGTTTCGTAGACAAGAGCTTTCAAATGCCCCCATAAAAGAAAGTCAAGAGGGTTGAGGTCAGGAGAGCGTGGAGGCCATGGAATTGGTCCGCCTCTACCAATCCATCGATCACCGAATCTGTTGTTGAGATGCGTACGAACACTTCGACTGAAATGTGCAGCAGCTCCATCGTGCATGAACCACATGTTGTGTCGTACTTGTAAAGGCACATGTTCTAGCAGCACAGGTAGAGTATCCCATATGAAATCATGATAACGTGCTCCATTGAGCGTAGGTGGAAGAACAAATCAAAATGAGGTCTAACATGGAAATTAAGCGTTTCCGGACACATGTCCACATAACATCTTTCCTTTATTTGTTTATGAGGAATGTTTCCTGAAAGTTTGGCAGTACCTTATTGATATCAAAAATGTCACCAACCATCCGTGCATGGAAAGATTCAACACAACTGAAAAAGTGTTTCCAATGAAGTCTGCTGATATGCATTGATAATACACTGAGTTAAATTATCGTGCGTTGTTGGCACTTCATTATAAACTTCACCCTTCCAGAAACGCCATAACCAAAAGTCAGGCGAAGTAAGATCTGTCGATTTTGTAGTCCAAGTCACTGGACCGCCTCTTCCGATCCACTGACGATTGTGCACACGAGCTAATACACATCGAGATCAAGACAAATAATGAATGAATGTTTCAAAACAGCTACACGGAATAAACTGCAAGACATTGAGTCGTTTCCCACACAGGCCTGTTTTTATGTTTTTTATCCAGTGCACTTCTCTGTAGCGTTTTGAAACTCTACTGTGTTATTCGCCGAATAAAGCGCAATCATTATTAAAAATTCTGATTATGCATTTTTCTGTTTTTAATCTGGTGCGTGTTATTTCAGATATGTATGTGTCTCAAGGCAAAAAACTCACCAGCTATACACTAACCACCCACATGGAACAGCTATTAATGAAAAGAACTTTAGTTTATGATTAGATCATGGTCAAGCTCCGCCTCCTCTACAGCTTACCAGCCCGTAGCTCCTTTCACTACCAGGATATTGTACCCCAAAAGCCAATTTAAGATGTAACAGGTAATAATACATATATTAAACACTCAGCATTACTATCATTATGAATCATATGTAAATTGAAGGTGGAGAGGAGAAAAAAGGGAAAGGAAGCGAGAGGAACACTAGTGTCAGTTGCTTCGGGACATCACGCGAAATTAGCGGTGACGAGTGAAAATGTGTACCTACAACAATGTCAAAAGGTTTCTCTCAATTTACAGATGCTACAAAAGTAGATCTACCTACCTTCCAAGATAAGACGTAAGGACACTATTGTTCGTGCGTTTATACAATTCGCCAGAACCCTAGCTGATCCTCTCCCAGGTTGGATTCCAGCAGTTTCTCCAATTTTCTAAAAATACTTAAAGAGCATATTTTGCAACCATTAAAATAGTGGTTCGCTACTATTCACAGCTGCTCCTGCCTTTTGTGGAACTGGAATTAGTGCCTTCTTTTGTGGGCTGAAGGTATTTCCTTTCTCTTATACGAGACCTCGGCTGTACACATTGGTAAGAGACAAAATGATCGAAACTTCCTGGAAGATTAAAGCTGTGTGCCGGACCGATACTCGATCTCCGGACCTTAGCCCCTAGCGGGCAAGTGCTCTGCTCACTTTTCTTTAATCTCATTTGGTTTGTAATCGGTAGTTGTATTTTTTCGGGAGGGGGGGGGGGGGGACGTTCAACGGCGCGTGTTCAACTTAACTGTTGAACGATTTTCTCAGTCTCTTTTATTACAGAGAGCAGCTACCCCTCTCACCGAACACCCTGTACTACCGTGCTGGCACCCACTGAGCAACCAATGCACGAGTCATTTCCCGTCCTCACAGCTTTAATTCCACCAGTACCTCGTCACCGACCTTCCAAACTTCACAGAAGCTCTCCTGTGAACGTTGCAGAAAGTGCACTCACGGAAGGAAGGATAGTGCGGAGACATGGCTTTGCTCGCGAAAGGCAAAGGTCCGAAGTTAGAGTCTTGGCCCGGCACACAGTTTTAATCTGAGAAGAAGTTACGTATCAGCACACATTCCGCTGCAGAGTGAAAATTTCATTCTGGAAACAAGATGATTATTTTGATAAGTCACCGTTTTCAGATATGTCTAGAGTAACGAGATATTTTTATAATTGAGAATTTTATCCAAATGTTTTCTACTTAAAAATACGTCATGGGTACTTAATCTTGTTTTCTTACAAACTGAGAGCTTAGGTTGTCACTTCAAATGGCTCTGAACACTATGGGACTTAACATCTGAGGTCATCAGTCCCCTAGAACTTAGAACTACTTAAACCTAACTAACCTAAGAACATCACACACACCCATGCCCGAGGCAGGAATCGAAACTGCTACCGTAGAGGTCGAGCGGTTCCAGACTGAAGCGACTAGAACCGCTCGGCCACAGCGTCCGGCCGGTTATCACTGACTTGCCACGTTTTACTTACTGCAAGAGTTAACGAAACAATAAATTAAAACCCTCCAAAATATAAATTTACAAGATTCGGTGTGTTTCACTTAATGATAGCCGGCCGGAGTGGCCGAGCGGTTCTAGACGCTTCAGTCTGGAACCGCACGCCCGCTACGGTCGCAGGTTCGAATCCAGCCCCGGGCATGGATGTGAGTGATGTTCTTAGGTTAGTTAGGTTTAAGTAGTTGTAGGGGACTGGTGACCTCAGAAGGTAAGTCCCATAGTGCTCAGAGCCATTTGAACCATTTTTGATCACTTAATGATACACTGAAACGCCAAAGAAACTAGTATAGGCTTGCGTATGCAAATACAGAGATATGTGAACAGGTAGAATACGGCGCTGCGGTTGGTAACGCCTATATAAGACAGCAAATGTCTGGCGCAGTTGTTAAATCGGTTACTACTGCTACAATGGCAGGTTATCAAGATTCAAGTGAATCTGAACGTGGTGTTACAGTCGGCACACAAGCCTATGGGACACACCACCTTTGAGGTAGCAATGAAGTAGCGATTTTCACTTACGACCATTTCACGAGTGTATCGTGAATATCAGGAATCCGGTAAAATATCAAAACTGCGACAACGCTGTGGCCGGAAAAAGATCCTGCAAGAACGGGACTAACGAGATTGAAGAGAATCGATCAACGTGACAGAAGTGCAATCCTTCCGAAGCTTGCTGCAGATTTCAGTGATGGGCCATCAACAAATGTCAGCGTGCGAATCATTCAACGAAACATCACCGACATGGGCTTTCAGAGCGGAAAGCCCACTCGTGTATTCTTAATGACTGCACAGCACATAGCTTCACGCCTCGCCTCGACCCGTCAACATGGACATTAGACTCTTAATGACCGGAAACACGTTGCCCGGTCGGTAGAGTCTCGTTTCAAATTGTGTCGAGCGGATGGACGTGTACGGGTATAAGGAGAACCTGATGAATCCTTGGACCCTGCATTTCAGCAGGAAACTGTTCAAGCTGGTGGAGACTGAAATGACGTGGGGTGTGTGCAGTCGGGGTGATATAAGACCCCTGATCGTCTAGGCGCGTCTCTGAAAGGTTATACTTACGTAATGATTCTGTCTGATCACCTGCATCCATTCATGTCCATTAAGCATTCCAAAGCACTTGGCCAATAACAGCAGGACAATGCGACACGCCATACGTCCGGAATAGCTACAGAGTGGCTCCAGGAACACTCTTTTGTGTTTAAATACCTCTGTGGGCCACCAAATTCCCGAGACATGATATTACTGAGCATATGTGGGATGCCTTGCAACGTGCTCTTCAGAAGGAATCTCCACCCCGTCGTTCTCTTACAGATTTGTGGACAGCCCTGCAGGATTCATGGTGTCAGTTCCTTTCAGCACTATGTCAGAAATTAGTCGAGTCCATGACACGTCGTTGCGGCACTCATACTTGCTTACAGGGGCTCCTCACAATATTAGGCAGGTGTACCAGTTTCTTTGGCGTAAAAGTATTTGTATTGCCATTCTTTTCAATAATAAGTACAATGAAAAATCAATGTGATTGTCGTGTTAGTAAAGCATGTAAACAATTTTAAGAATGGTCTCTAACATTTCTGCCATGACTCGTAAATTCAGGTAAAGTGTAGTAGGGGACACAACACTGTTCACTTGCTTAAATAATTACACGGGTTTACCTCATAAATTTTTAAGTTCTTTTGCCTTCAGAAACATATTCAGGATTTTTACCTAACTCGTAGTTATCCACATCATCCTCAGATTTGTACAAATGTCCATGAAAAGCATTTTCCTGACACGTAAACCGTACACTTTTCTGCTGCTTACACCCACGTTTTTGGCACTTACAACTGTTTACATGCGTACATCTTGACAAAGCTGTCGCTAGTGAGAATATGAAATTAAAAATACTGTCAGTTAATGACAATAAAACGCATCACGTATCATTTACACACAGTAATTTCGTTTCTAATTCAACGTCACTTAGCACTGTTTGCAACGCAGGTCTTTAAATATCTTGGGCGTGGGGTGACGTAGTTTCGCCATGACTGGCTCTCTCGTCGAGCTGAAAAATTCTGAGGGAAAATCTACTTCTGGGGTTTTGTTTCGATTTAGGTCGTTCGATACACTGTCAGTTTCTTCTCTCAGCATCATATCTCCCTACTCATCTTTATGTACAACTTTACAATTATTGAACTATATGAAAAAAAACGTATATTAAGTTACAAAGGCTACGGGGTGCACACACTTCATTCAACATGTATGACATGATAGATATGCCCGCCATCATTGGTGATGATGTGGCCCAGACAAATAGCGAAATTCTGCATGACCCGCTAAATTGTCGGAACATCGATGACTTCCTGAATGGCTGTTTTCAGTCCAGTAATGGTTTTAAGGTTATTGCTTTACAACCTGTCTTTAATACAGCCCCACAAAAAAGGAGTTGCATGTGTTCGGATCCGGAGAATATGGCGGCCAACCGAGGCCTGAGTCAGTGGCCTGTGGGTACCCCAGAGCTAGAATGCGGTCCCCGGAGTGCTCCTCCAGGACGTCAAACACTCTCCTGCTTCCATGGAGTCGAGCTACGTCTTGCATGAACCGCATTGTGTCGAAATCAGGGTCACTTTGGATAATAGAAATGAAATCACCTTCTAAATCATTCATGTACTGTTCGGAAGTCACCGTGTCAGCAAAGAATATCGCACCGATTATTCCGTGACTTGGCATTGCACACCAAACAGTTACCTAGTGACGGTGACGAGATTTCTCGATAGTGAAATGCGGATTCTCAATCCCCCAAATAAGCCAATTTTGCTTATTGACGAACACATCCAAATGAAAGTGGGCTTCGTCGCTAAAGTCGCGTGAGCATGGGCTTACTAATTCCCATTATACCCCGTGGCCAACTGTGCAGTTTGAAGGTACTAACGCAAACTATTCCGCAGTTATGTCGATTTTATTTTATATAGTCCAGTAATTGTCTCCCAGTACTTCCCATTCTATGGTGCAACCTTAACGTTCATTTCGGCTGTATGGCCTTTCTACATATTACTTCCACCTTACAGCTTTCCCATCTTTGAATAGTACTGACTTGCGATCTGAGCTCTATAATTTTCCTACAGAGTGCGTCTGTTTTCCATGTAGTCATACGTGCTTCTACAACTTTGCATTAGTTCTCTAGCCATTCCCGATCTGCTGTTTTTTACTTTCTAACTCTTATTCAAGTGTCTTTTCTTACTCCACTTAAAATACTTTTATATTTTCTTTTTTTTAAGTACATTCAGCATTTCGTGTAGTATCCAAAGATTTCTGTTATCCAAGGATTTCTACTAAGCCTTCCATGTGCTGCTTCTCCTGTTGCCTCTTACGTAGCTTTAGTAATTACTAGTTTTACTCTTGTACCGGCCGTGAAATAGTTCGCAGTCTTCTTATTTTCCGGTCGTATAAGCAGCTCACGCCTCGTTCCACCTTGAAACGGTAATTCGCCGGGGAAGCCCACTCGCGCCACCTTTCAGTGTATCAGCTATCCTCCTGGCAACTTGGACGGTAGATCCGCCAGAAACAGAGGGCCAGGTGTGGTCTGCACAGAACCACACCACTACCCCGCCATTTCCGCGCACTTATGTCTGGACTCGCGCTGCTCTGGGTCGTCTGTTATGCCCGCGCGCGCTAGGCGCGCCTCCCGTTTTACGCCGTCGCTTTCAATTTATAGTACGACATCGTATTATACGGATTATACAACTGGTTATCATTGTCATTGAGCTGAAGAACCGTTACGTTATTGTAATAGAACCAAAACATTTCAAAGATCATAATTCCAACACAACCCAACGATGTTGTAAGAAGCTAATACTCAGTCAGCAGTTGAACAAACACATGAACAGGCGTACCCACACGACATTCCTTCACAATAAGACAACGATACGGGAAGGGTTAGTTCACTTCCGCCGGCTGGTCCCGCCGGAGGTTCGAATCCTCCCTCAGGTATGGGTGTGTTTGTCCTTAGGATAATTTAGGTTAAGTAGTGTGTAAGCTTAGGAATTGATGACCTTAACAGTTAAGTCCCATAAGATTTCACACACACATTCGCACAGTTCACTTCCGCCTGTTGTGGTGTTCGGACGTTTCCGCTAGTGCGCCGTGGCTTTTGTGAACGAGTGTGGTGCTTCGTAAACATCGCTTTCTTACTAGTATTTCCATACTCATATCTTAACTATCGAGGAGAATCGTTTACGTGCAATGTAGGGAACGCACAGATTTTCCGTTGCCACCGATGTCCGACAACCACGGGAAGATCCAGCAGGTTGCATTACCACTCCCGGATACGTAGCTTCTCCAACGCCAGCAGCTACACCAGGAGCCGCAACATCAACCCGAACAGCAGCTTACGCACCACCATCGTCAACAACTGCAGTTTCAGCACCATCAACTGGCTCAACTATTGCAGCTGCAACAACAGTACCACAAGCAATATCATCACAGCCAACAACAGTGGCATCACGTTTATCGGCAATTTAGCCTTCCCAGCGACCCTTCCAGCTTCGAATTTAACGGCAATGCACCCGCAAGTCAGCAGCAGGGAAGTAGTCCCCTTAGTAACCGGCTGTGTGCTGACTCACCTCCTGAACCAGACTGCTAAGCGTGAGTTACCGAGTTCGGAACCCCCTTCTAGTTACGGTACGGTGCAGACAATGTTAGAATGCTCTGACAGTCAACCGTTGGCTTCCACAGTTGCGGTCCTAAGACCAAGTGCCAATAATCTGTACAGTCGATCAAATGCAGGTCCGTTTATTGTCTTTGCGGAGAGCTTAGATAAGAACATTGGCAAACTCCGACATCCCCCCACCCCCATGTCGGTAGGCAAATCATTATTATCCTGCTACTCTCAAGTATCCCGTTGTTGACATTAGTCCATCAGGCAGGAACACAGTTAATACAGAACTGGAAACTACTGCTCCTGCAAACGCTTTGATAGAAGTCCCTGTTTTCAAAGGGGGTAAGTATGATTTCTGTATTCCCAGCTTCCTACTCCATATGCATGTTCATTATTCGTGTGTTGACATCAGCCTGACAGACAATGGTATCGTTGATACAGAGGAGAGCACACGAGTATATCCCGTAGCAAGTATCGAACAATACACTAAGAATAGTCATTTTCATCCTGAACAAACGGTGCCGCTTGCAGTTTGTCTGGTGGTGTTTTTCTCTCAAACTCTGCTCTTACATGTTCCTATTGTGTGTGTGTGGGGGGGACGTTGTCCAGTGGAACCCAAAGCCGCTCCTGTCATTCAATGAAGAAATTTCTGGCGTTTTTATAATTGGGCAGACAATGTAGAAATGATACTCGTTGCAGAAAATGTGGTGCACCACACCCAGTGGGTTCATGTACTGCGCCGTTTCCGACGTGGTGAAATTGCTCTGGCCGGCACCTAGTGACAGAACGTTCATGAGCGGCTTTACTCTATCATCAGGAACTCCAACGTTCAAAAGCCTACCCTCCGTTCGAGGAGGGCAGTCGGTAGCACGCAGCTCTCATACTCCGCTCCTCTCCTACAGCCTCCTACTCTCCAAAATACCCTGATTTCTCGTCTCTATCTCCAAGGCATTCTGTGCTACCAATAGTCGCTTTACAAGACCCTTCTAAGCGACCAACGCCACTGCCAATGTCGCCCAGTTCGGCTCTCTCTCTCAGGGTGCTCGGCATCGCCAACATCACACATCGAGTGCCATCTCTGGCACAGTCTGACGACAGGGGTTCTCAGATATTCGTCACGAATATTCTCTCATCACATTTCTCAAGCCCCGCTACCACGCAACCCATATCCTTCTCAGTAGTCACCGACCCAACAACCGCCGCCACTTTTTAAGAACAAAGAATATGTCATCGAAAACATTATTTCATTTGTCACGCACCTCGTGGAAGACCTGGACCTTTACAGATGCAGCATCTACGAAACTATTAACTGCTCTACTTACACCTAGCAGCTGTGGCGGACCTTAGGAATGCATGATCTACGATTGCCAATAAACGAGTCCTAAAACTTGAACTTTGTACGAAGAATATAGCAGTAACTGCCATCTCACAGACGTGATCTCAACGGGGTTCAGGTTTATCGCCAAGACAAAGCTGCTAGTCGAGGAGATGTTGCCTTTTAAGTTCATAATGGACTGCATCACGATTATCGAGAGCGGTAAGGCCCTCTACCCCAGTCGGTCGCCTAACCATTGTGGCTATTTACAGGTGGCCAAGGCCGTATGTTACCCTTGAAAAGTAGTATGCACTAGCTCAGCAGTTAGAACCTCCAACGCCACTCATATTTTGTGGGGATTTTAACTCGCACAACAGACTGTGGGGCTGTGCCTATGATGATAGACTGCATGACGGAATCCTTGAAATTATCGACATGTTCATTCCTATCCTCTTCAACAATAGATCCCCTACGTTACTTCCATTATCTGGACAGAGACCCTCAGCCGTCGATTTTACTCTGTGTTCGGCGTCACTTTCTCCGTTTTCCTTATGAACTACTCTTCCCTACCCTGTGGGGTCTAACCACTATGCTCTTCTTTTACCTATTTTCACTGCAATTCCCGTCACGGCCTAAAAGTCATCACGTAAATGGAACGTTATGCAGGCAGATCTGCCTTGGTATGGGGCACTAATGGATGCCCAACTGTCGTTATTCTCCACCGTGTCATCCCC
Source organism: Schistocerca gregaria (assembly GCF_023897955.1). Lineage (NCBI taxonomy): Eukaryota > Metazoa > Arthropoda > Insecta > Orthoptera > Acrididae > Schistocerca > Schistocerca gregaria. Next base: position 648,206,782 of record NC_064920.1, read on the forward strand.
GCAGGCAAGACACATTATGTTTAGGAATTATGTAAATGAAGCAGCATCGCATTCTTTCCACAGAGGAGGAAGATAACTGGCACCAGCCGACCCCAGCTGCCTGGTGGGATCCAGAATGTTCGCATCGGAGTCGCAACGGAGGCTGGCTTGCAGTCGTTTAGAACGGCATACCACGTTGGAGAATTGAGTTTTCTACAAACAGATAGATGCATTCACTTAGAACATTCTCAAGGACCGCAAGAAAGAACATTGGAAGGAGTCCTGCAAACAACTACCTCTCCACTCTCCTGTTGGACGTATTTGGTCCATGGTGAACTCGCCCAAATGGTAACCGGTACCTTCCAAGCGGTTGCAGCTCTGTCGAACCTCCATCTGCCATGAACGAACCCATCGATCTCGTGGCGACAGGTGGTGCTGCCGAACTACGACACGGTTTAACCACGTCATTCTCTCTCAACGAACTCCACAGGACCCTGAACGTCCTTATCAGATACATAGCCAGGTCTTGATCAGTTCCATTACTCCAAGGTTCTACATTTGTCTAACGCTCCTTAATGTGTTCTTGTGAATTTCTGGAACGACATCTAGAGGAATGCGAACCTGCCCGACGACTGGAAAGCTCAGATATTGGTGTTCATGCTGAGGCCTGTCGAAGAGACTGGTCAAGCGACATTGCCCTCTCCTCCTGCGTGTGTAAGATACTCGAACGTCTCGTCAAGCTTCGCTTAGAATGCCATTTGAGTGATGCAGCCGTGGCTTACCTATGCACGTGAAACGTTGGCCGCATGGGAGTTCAAAAATGGGCTCACAGTGTCACCTGACGAATAATCTGGTGTGATATTCACGAGGAAGCGGTACAATAATATCTCATCCGAGCTTCAGCTTGGTCCGTACACGTTCCTCCTCGGTCACATGCTAAGCTCCTTGGTGTTTACTTCGACAGCAAACTCAACGTGGACGCGACATTTTGCGTACCTCATTGACAAGGTGGATAGCAATGTGAATATCTTGTGTGGATGGGTGTAAGTCGATAACACTGTAAATGTCTTGTGTAAGCTTGCCCGAATATGGTGGCGAGCGGAACCGAGTATGCTCTTGACTCTGTACTAGGTTTTGGTCCGTTCTCTCTTAGATCATGGTTGCACTGTCTGCGGCACCTCACAGACGACGAATGAACGGAAATCGTTTACTAGCTCGCAGCTACCAGAAATGATGCCATCTCTTTCCACTCGTTCTACTGAACACAAAATTCCCCTATTTTCGTTTTCATTTAGTCTGTTCTTCACCCCAGCCCCAGTTTCATAACTACAGTGCGGTTTCCGAACGGAGAACAACATCACTCCCCATCTGGAGCATTTTATTGGCATACAGTGACCGCAATACGCTCACATCTATACGGATGCTTCTAAATCTGAGGCAATGTGGATTGTGCCCTCCTTAGTCCTTCTAGTGACGACTACCAAATGTATGGTTTGCAGCTGAATCTTCTATCTACACGACGGATTTACGGACCATCAGGGAATTAATTCATTGTGGCACCCGCACATTCAAGTTCGTCCTGATACATACGGACGCAGAAAGTGTGCTGCAGAAATTGCAACATCCCACGTTTGATAAGCAGACCAACAGATATGTTCTGGACGTCTTAGAGGCCATACGACACGCGCATACCTTGGGCATTGTCGCCCAGGTACTCTGGTTAAAAGGACATCATAGCGTTCTTCATAATCTACATCTACCTATACATAGATACTCTGCAAATCACATTTAACTGCCTGGCACAGGGTTCATCGAACCACCTTCACAGTTCTTTATTATTCCAGTCTTGCATAGCGCGCGGAGAGAATGGACACCTATATATTTCCGTAAGAGCTCTGCTTTCCCTTATTTTATCGTGGTGATCGTTCCTCCCTATGTAATTCGGAGTCAAAAAAATATTTTCGCATTCGGAGGAAAAAGTTGGTGATTGGAATTTAGTGAGAAGATTCCGTCGCAACGAAAAACGCCTTTCTTTTGATGATTTCCAGCCCAAATACTGTATCATTTCTGTGACATTCTCTTCTATGTTTTGCTATAATACAAAATGTGCTGACGTTCTTTGAACTTTTTCGATGTACTCTGTCAGTCCTATCTCGTAAGGATAACCCACCGCGCAGCAGTACTATAAAAGAGGACGGAGGAGCGTATTGTAATCAGTCTCCTTAGTAGATCTGTTACATTTTCTAATTGTCCTGCCAGTAAAACGGAGTCACAACATTTACTGTATTCCTTCCAATTCAATTTGTTCGTAATTGTAATTCCCAGGTATTTACTTCAATTTAGAGTTGACTGATTTATCGTGTAACCGATGTTTACTGTCTTCCTTTTAGCACTCATGTGGTTGACCTCACACTTTTCGTCATTTAGGGGCGAATGCCAATTTTCGAACCATTCAGATATATTTTCTAAATCGTTTTTCAGTTAGTTTTGATCTTCTGATGACTTTATTTGTCGATAAACGACAGCGCCATCTTCAAACAACTGAAGGCGGCTTCTCAGATTGTCTCCCAAATCGTTTATGTAGATAAGAAACAGCAAAGGGCCTATAACACTTCCTTGGGGAACGCCAGAAATCACTTATGTTTTACTCGATAACTTTCCGTCAACTACAACGAACTGTGATCTCTCTGACAGGAAATCACAAATCCAGTCACGTAACTGAGACGATATCCCATAACGACGCAATTTCACTACGAGCTCCTTGTGTGGTACAGTGTCAAAAGCCTTCCTGAAATCCAGAGATATGGACTCGATCTGAAATCCCTTGTCAATAGCACTCAACACTTCATGGGAATAATGAACGACATTTTCTCCATTGCTATCGCACAGAGAAGGCATTGGTTGTTTCCAGCCGTTAACATACTTCACATACGACCGGAACCTCTTTGGATTTTCTGCCAGGTTTCGAGACAAAGTTTCGTTGTGGAAACTGTTATAAGCACCGCGCTTTGAAGTCCACGATAAATTTCGAGCTTGTGTAAAAGATCGAGAATCTTGCGGATTTTGCGTATGTTTAAATTGGACATGTTCATTTCGTTGTTTCTGCAACAGTGTTCTGACCCGTTTTGTGTACCAAGGAGGATCAGCTCCGTCGTTTGTTAATTTATTTGGTATAAATCTTACAATTGCTTCAAGCCACACGTGGTCTACACTTATATTATTAATTTGGAAGGAGTGGAGTTTGTCTCTCGGGAAGGCGTCAAGTGAATTTTTATCTGCTTTCTTGAATAAGTATATTTTTGGTTTATTTTTGGAGGATTTGAGGATTACAGTATTCAGTCTCGCTACGACAGCCCTGTGTTCACTAATCCCCGCATCCGTTTCGATGCTCGTTATCAACTCCGGATTATTTGTTGCCAAGAGGTCAAGTGTGTTTTCACAACCTTTTACCATTTGCGTGGGCTCATGAACAAACTACTCGAAATAATTTTCAGAGAATACGTATAGCACAATTTCGGGTGATATTTTTGCGTACCTCCGGAATTAAACACCTATTTTCACCAACATATCAAGGGTAAACCAAGTCACAACCAACTGTAATTGTATGAGTCGAGTGTAGGTGTTTGGAATCAAACTCAAGTTTTCTTTGAACTTTTCAGTAACTGTATCATCTGAATTGAGAGGTCGGTAAAAGAATACAATTACTATTTCATTCCGGTTGCCATAAATGACCTGTGCCCATAATAATTCACAAGAATTACCTACTTCAGTTTCGCAACAAGTTAAAATACTTCTAACAGCAACAACAGCAACAATCACGCCACCGCAAACCGTGTTTAGCCTGTCCTTCCGGAACACTGTTAGGTTTTTCGCAAAACTTTCGGCTGAGCTAGTCTCCGGCTTTAGCTAGCTTTCAGTGCCTATAACGATTTGAGCATCAGTGCTTTCTATTAGAGCTTGGAGCTCTGGTACTTCCCCAACACAGCTACGGCAATTTACAACTGTTATACCGTTGGTTCCTGTATCTCTACGTTCTTCCTGTGTTCGGTCTCCACCCTTTGTGACTGAAGTCCTTCTTGTGCTTTCCGGAGACCCTCTAAACTAAAAAACCGCCCATTCCACGCCACACAGCCCCTGCTACCCGTGTAGCCGCCTCCTGCGTAGTAGACACCTGACCTATTCAGCGGAACCCGAAACCCAACCACCCTTTGGCGCAAGTCGAGGAATCTGCAAGCTACACGGTCGCAGAACCGTCTGAGCCTCTGATTCAGACCCTCCACTCGGCTCTGTACCAGGCGTCCGCAATCGGTCTTGTCGACTATGCTGCTTTCATCTTGCAAAGAATACTGGCAGCCTTTACCACTTCTGTTATTCTGATCCAAAGTGACACACATCAGTGGTACCGACGTGAGCAACCACCTGCAGTTGGTTTTACCCTGTGCTCTTCGTGGCATCCGGGAGGACACATTCCACATCTGGAATGACTACATCCGGTATGCACACGGAGTGCACATCGGTTTTCTTTCTCTTTTTGGCAGCCAAGAATGATGTAAAAGTGGCCGCCTTGTGAAAAGGATAGTACGAAAGAGCAGTTACGACCAACGCCGATCCCTTACACGAATCTGATATCGACGATACGGAAGACTGCTTATCACACTTGGAACTGTGGCTGGTACGTCTCTCTGCGCTCTAAGGGCGGCCATCTGGCGGCGGAACAATCGAACAGCTCTTCTCGACCATGATTCGCCTAGCTGCAGTTTCTTAGATGTCCTGTGACTTCTTTCATTCCCATGCGGCTAGAATACCGGTATTACCCACCGCAGCTATATCAGTTGAAGATTATCATCTCTGGTCACTGTATTCAAGACTGATCGCCAGTAGCGGATCTTAACCGTTTCATATTGGCATATTCCAAGAACGCGACTACACAATCAGCCTTGTATAAGAAATTGGTTGCGAGTGATTACCCCTTTCCCATCATTGTTCCTGTTTACTCCACCGTTTTGATAAATATAAATTGCTCACAGATTATTAGATAGCCACCAGTATTCAAATTTAATTTACGAGTTACAGTGGTCTTTATTTTCGCACGCTATCAGCCTGGTTCGGAAGTGAGTGCATAATTTTGTGTTTTAATTTGCGTTCAAACCTGTGTTTCTATATTAAATTTTCATTATTGCTATCTTGTGCGTTTTATATCACTGTTCTACTGACACTGTTGTAAATACCTATGTTTGTACTATGTTTTTCATTTAGGGTTTTTCTTTTCCTGTAAGTGTGTCAAAAACTGCTTGGTATATTGACATTGCAAGTAGGCTGTTTAGGTTTTCATATTGGTAACGCCACATAGCGCTCTGTATGAAAAATCACTGGCTGTTCTGTGCGCAGTCTGTGGCTAGTTTGCATTGTTGTCTGCCATTGTAGTGTTGGGCAACTGGATGTTAACAGCGCGTAGCGTTTCGCAGTTGGAGGTGAGCCGCCAGCAGTGGTGAATGTGGTGAGAGAGATGTCGGAGTTTTGAAATTTGTAAGACAGGATGTCATGAACTGATATATATATTATGACTTTTGAACACTATTAAGGTAAATACATTGTTTGTTCTCTATCAAAATCTTTTATTTGCTAACTATGCCTATCAGTAGTTAGTGCCTTCAGTAGTTTGAATCTTTTATTTAGCTGGCAGTATTGGCGCTCGCTGTATTGCAGCAGTTCGAGTAACCATGATTTTTGTGAGGTAAGCGATTTGTGAAACGTATAGGTTAATTATGTCAGGGCCATTATTTTGTAGGGATTTTGAAAGTCAGATTGCGTTGCGCTAAAATTATTGTGTGTCAGTTTAAGCACAATCTTGTATAATTGTTCAAAGGGGACGTTTCAACATAGATTTCAAAAACTCTAGTGATGTATTCCATCAGAATGAAATTTGAGAAACCGTAAAATTACATTGGTGTTATGTGTGATTATTTATAGTTTTGTTCTTCAGCGATTATTGTACTTATTGTTTGATGTACGGTGTTTTCCTCTTCATGTTTTGTCTCTCTCTTTAAGAGCACATGCTTGTTTGTCATAACGTTGTTGTATAGTGCCGTTTGTAATTCTGCTCCAGTGTTATTGTTACCACGTCCACAGGCTGCCTGATGTTTGTCTGATTGCGCTTTTATTTTGCATTAAATGTGTGTTTGTATACCAACTTCGTAATTTTGTCCTGTTCTGCTTTTTTGCAGTTGCGTTCTTTGGGCGTTTATAACCGTCGTTGGCTGTATGGTTCTTATGACCCTAAGCCAAAGTAAGGAAATATAAGTGAAAGGAACGGGAAGGGTACTAAACTGATTTCCATTTTTGAAGTAGACAATTCTTGAAGATTTTTCCTAAGGTCATAAGTTTCAGTTTGTTTTAAATGAATGATGATTCGTCGTTTTATTTGGTAGTCAACATACAATACTCTCAAATGCTATAGTAATGCTCCGTCGTCTATGCCAAACTGAGTTAACACAATAACTAAGAAACCGTTTATGTGACAGGGTTTCCTCGATATAAGTCTTGACAAGTAATGTCAAGTACTGGTATAGCAACAAGCTTTGCAGTTAGGTGACAAGTAACCTCAAGAACTGATATAACAAAAGGTTTTGGAATTCGAAGGTACATAAATCTCAGAAGCCACAGGTACGCATTTATATCACTGTTTTGATTCCGTCTGTCATTTTTAGCTGTTCAGTTCATATCTTTTGATTCTGAATACATTAAACAAACGCTGTTCTCAGTCTTAATCGAGCGACCGTTTTCCCACAATTTTTTTGTATTTGTTCTCTGTTCTTTCTAAATTGGGGGCTCAGACCTTCAACAGCGAGGTTATTAGTGCTATTGTCAAATTATCCGTGGTACCATTACAAATAATTATGTCTTCCTTCCTTCTGTCAAGAGCTTCTCATTCCAACATTTATTCATACATACACTCTCAAAAACTGTTAGTAACCTTCAGCTTTCTTCTTTTCTACTTTTCCTACAGTAGGTTATCATAAAAAGTGCGTCTTCTGTGTATCTTTTATCAAATTCTTTCCCAGCTGTAGACCAGTGAGACATTAGTTGCTAAGTAAAATACGTCCTGTACTCAGTTACTTTTCTGTTTCAGTTATTTTCCATCAGGTGTCTTTTACTTTTACTGAGCAGAGTCTGCCCCTCTCCTCCTCTCCCTCTCCCTCTCCCTCTCCCTCTCCCTCTCCCTCTCCCTCTCCCTCTCCCTCTCCCTCTCCCTCTCCCTCTCCCTCTCCCTCTCCCTCTCCCTCTCCCTCTCCCTCTCCCTCTCCCTCTCCCTCTCCCTCTCCCTCTCCCTCTCCCTCTCCCTCTCCCTCTCCCTCTCCCTCTCCCTCTCCCTCTCCCTCTCCCTCTCCCTCTCCCTCTCCCTCTCCCTCTCCCTCTCTCTCTCTCTCTCCCTCTCCCTCTCCCTCTCTTCCACTCCCTCAGTTCCACTCCCACACTCCCTCCCTTCCTCCTCTCTCTCTCTATCTGTTATTGGCTGTTTTCTTGGTCTGTTTTACATCTGCCAATAATGCAACATTGTACATTCCCAACAGAATGCATTTATAAGTAGCCCGTCGCTTTTATGTGATCGTTATTTTAAGTCATCCTTGCTTTCAGTCGTTATATTTACATATTGTCTGCCTGTATCCAGATTAACAAGCAAGTGTTATGTGCATTTTGCACTCCGAAGTCGAATATACGGCACGTGTAACTCATGTGGAAGACAGGAAAGTTATATATTCGACTGTTCAACTTGAGAAGTCGAAAACTGCAGCATTAAGTGGCTTCGATAAGTGCAGGGTGTGACGACCTAGCCACCTTAAACGGACATGTTCGTTGGCTGACTCCATGTCGCTGTCATTACTAGGAGGAAAGGTTTGGCGCTGCTAGCAGAAGTCAAAGCGATAATTGCCCATTCCACATCCAACAACGTGGACGTTAACACCCCTGTGTAGGGTAATTAGGTAGCAATCTTTGGCAGCAGTGACATCGGAGAACAATACCCAGCAAAGCACGACCACCTCGGACAATGCCACTATCGCATATTGTAACAAATGCGCCTCATCCATACACAAGCAGTAGGTCAACAATTGTGCGGCGCAAATGCTTCATAAATTATGAGGACAGGAGCCGCGTGCTAGGGTCGTTTGGCAAGGGTAATGAGTTTCCTGAGGAATTAGAGCGTCGATATTCTCATCTGAATACCTCGCCTCCCAAGAGCTCGTACAACCGACACTTGCTACCCGTGACGTAGACACGCTCGTTAGGGCAGTACTGCGCACTGTAGGATAATCATCTACATATATAGAGGACCTCCGGTTTTTAGAGACAGCTTCTACATGTTATCTGTGAATAATAATTAAGAAGATCACTCATTCGTCCAATGGTGAATTAACTCGAATGCTATCGATTTTCGCTTTATTGCATAGCTTCGTGGTGAAGTGACTGAGTGCTAATAGCGGAAAGGGAAATTGCCCGTGGTTCCATATTCACATCGAGCGATGACAGAATTAGGCTGTTTTAATTAGATTCTTCTCCACAAATCAACGCTGGTAAGTAGTCGTCACACTAATGCTGTCTACTTTTACTACGGGTTTGTGCTTACGTTTTTCAGCAAATGTATTAAATTCCTTTCTTCTGTGCATCCGAGATTTGAAGAGAAAAGCAGGAAATATGTGGATCATGATGAAAAGGAGCTCATTTCGCGTCCAACGTGATTGGGCCTGTTATTGATTTAAAAGATTAAGAGACGAGAAGTTAAATTGTTAGAAGGATGCTCTTGCTTTCTGATGTGCTTTAATGACACTTGCTCGGACGAAAAAAGAAAAAATAGCAACTAATACCCCAAAAAATGTTCCCGAAACAAGTTCCGAATTCCATGAAAAGTGAACAAGTAATCAAAGTACAATTTAACACTATTATTTGGATAATAACCTGTAATTGAAACAAAAACATTATACTTAGTAATTTATCAACTTACAACAGAAAGATAGAATCTCAGTAAACTCAAACTCAAAATCATAGTAAATCGCAAAATCATTATAATTAAAATTAGCAACGTAGATCCAAAGATCTCAAAGAATACTTCGTGTGAGTGCTCTTTGAGAATCGTGAGTAATGGCTCAGGAAAATTTGATCTATTGTCACTACGTTACGAGAATTAGCCGAAGCTGGACAGACTTTTTTGAATACTAGTATATGTGGGCGCGGTTAGATTGTTTTTCGAGGATTGATAATTGCAATCTACTATGACGCAGTGAAACGAAACATTGACTTCAACTATAACATCGTTTAGAATTCAGATAGAGGACTACCTTATATGAGACCAATGTTAACTTCTTATTTAGATAACTCGAACTCAACTCTAGTTAGGCACTGAACAGTGATAGACAATTAACTTCATTCGTAATTGCAAATGGACTGTGGAACTAGGCAATAGACAATAAATAATTTATAAATTCCCCCCCCCCCCCCACCACCACCACCACTACCTCGGAAAACTTCTTCCTCACGGCTTTGTTAGGAAGTGATTGTTATTGTGAAATAAACCACCCTTTGGTGCAAATTGACACATTTGTGATTCCAAATTACAAAATTGTTTAGGCACGTAACTGTGATCTTATGTGTGCTGCGATAATATTTGACTGAAGCGCTCGCAATGTTACGACTTACTATGAGGAAGTTGGTGTCGGTGGAACTGAATTGAATTTATCATTAATATTTCAATAGCAAATGTTAAACCATCGAATATAAACGCGTTAATTACGACGAGTAGCGTAATATTTGTCACAACTGGTAAAGTAAATATCACGCACACGTCGAGAGCTCAGTTCAGTACTGTTTTTTTGTAACGTCGTCTTTACCTAATAACAGTACCATCGTTCTACCTACTTTCGCCGAGTTTTAGCTAGGACCGATCAATACTAATCTATCAACTACGAACTAGAAAAACCGGCGTCGTTACAGTGCTTACCGGTGAAGCAAACCATCACACACCTATTCGTACTCTGAATGGTTCTGTCAGGGGAAATAAGTCTTGATAAAATTGAATGTAAATATCAAGAGGAAAATTGTTTCTTACAGTGTTTCTAGTGATTTCAGAAGAAGCAGACAAAAATGTATCCACATTTGCTCAGCATATGAGCAAACACTAATGAACAGCGTAAAAATTTAGAGAACTGGCATTTTCAGCTGACTGCGGAGACATTCTGTTGCCAGCAACGCACAATTCGACTAAGGGCCACGAAGACCAGATACTAGCAACTAGGGCTCATACGGAGCCACATACACAGTCGTTTTTTCGTCTCTCCTTTTGCAAGTGGAAGGGAAACGAAATAACTAGTAGTGCTAGCAGGTATCCTCCGCCATACACCGTACGGTGGCTTGCTGAGTGGGAATGTAAATGTAGAAGAATGTGATAGTTCAATAACAAAGGGATATTAAATTCTTATTGGAAGAAACAGTCAGTGTCAAGAGCAACGTCGTGCTGTACCGTACACGGTGCGAGCTAGGCAAAGAAGTTGTAGGATAGAAGAAAATTACTTCTCTACTCGTACGAAAGTTGTAAATAATGTTTCCATGACATACACTCAGCATCGGTCCGTAAAGTGGTAAATGATATGCCTTGTGGTTTATTGTTAATTTATATAAAATTCTCATTGTTTTTTGGAAGACACTAAATCAAGTTTTACTAACAAGAATAAACGTATATTTTTAATATGTTTTCTGCATACGTGTCTACTTTAATAGAACTAGTACTTCGTCTGAAAACAAAAATGAATCTGCGATAAAGATATTGATTCTCTTCCCTCAAAAAGTATTTATTTTTCATTTTCTCAATATTCAGGTAGTGGACATGATTTCGAGAATGATATAGAACAATATTCAGTCAATTCACAACATATTTGGCATAGAGAGCTGTAAAGAACATATAATTAGAAAGTTTGGGAAACCAAAGGTACGCATTAAAAGAAAAAGTTAACTGAAGTATAAAACATTGTGTCACCAGACGTGTTTGGCAATGACACAACATGTGGCATCTGTGGTGTAATTCAAGAGTCGGTCAATACTGATAACGAGAAAAATCTGTGTGCTTTACGAAAGTGCCCAGTGGTGGCTGGTCGTCTGCAGTGCAACGCATACGCGCTCCAGAAGATTCACACGGAGAACTAATCGGCGGCCAGTCTGTAACAAGAAACTAATAAGCCAGAGCACCTTGGTGCTGACTGTCTTATCGTACATGTAGGCATCTCTGAAAGGAAACGTATGTAACTGGGTGTCTCGTCTCGTCAAAAGGATGAAAGTTTTACTTTTTTTCTCATATTATTAATAACAACATTTTGTTCTAAGCTAATGAAAAATATAATTAACGTTACACTGTTAGAAAAATACCTGTTAGCGAAGTATTTGAAGAACCATTAAAGTTTTCATTTCCAATCATTACATTAGAATCTTTTGCAGTACTAGAAAACCCTGAGGAAGATATCCCACCAACAGAATTACAAATTCATGGAATCGTCTAAATGCAAAGTACAATAGCGTAAGTGTTGAAAGCGCTAATTTTAGCAGAATTATTTAAATGGTCAGAACCAAAGATTATAAATTGTATGCACGTATTTTTGAGCGAAATTACAAAACGAACACGATTCCGCAATAATGGATAATAATACTCATCTGTATAAGGGAGACAGACAATATTGCATCAGTTATTGATGAGTGGTACTTCCAGCAGAAACACTCAATAATTTATCAGAAGTTCTCCTCAACAGAATTACAGAAGTTGAAAATACACTCCTGGAAATTGAAATAAGAACACCGTGAATTTATTGTCCCAGGAAGGGGAAACTTTATTGACACATTCCTGGGGTCAGATACATCACATGATCACACTGACAGAACCACTGGCACATAGACACAGGCAACAGAGCATGCACAATGTCGGCACTAGTACAGTTTATATGCACCATTCGCAGCAATGCAGGCTGCTATTCTCCCTTGGAGACGATCGTAGAGATGCTGGATGTAGTCCTGTGGAACGGCTTGCCATGCCATTTCCACCTGGCGCCTCAGTTGGACCAGCGTTCGTGCTGGACGTGCAGACTGCGTGAGACGACGCTTCATCCAGTCCCAAACATGCTCAATGGGGGACAGATCCGGAGATCTTGCTGGCCAGGGTAGTTGACTTACACCTTCTAGAGCACGTTGGGTGGCACGGGATACATGCGGACGTGCATTGTCCTGTTGGAACAGCAAGTTCCCTTGCCGGTCTAGGAATGGTAGAACGATGGGTTCGATGACGATTTGGATGTACCGTGCAGTATTCAGAGTCCCCTCGACGATCACCAGAGGTGTACGTCCAGTGTAGGAGATCGCTCCCCACACCATGATGCCGGGTGTTGGCCCTGTGTGCCTCAGTCGTATGCAGTCCTGATTGTGGCGCTCACCTGCACGGCGCCAAACACGCATACGACCATCATTGGCACCAAGGCAGAAGCGACTCTCATCGCTGAAGACGACACGTCTCCATTCGTCCCTCCATTCACGCCTGTCGCGACACCACTGGAGGCGGGCTGCACGATGTTGAGGAGTGAGCAGAAGACGGCCTAACGGTGTGCGGGACCGTCGCCCAGCTTCATGGAGGCGGTTGCGAATGGTCCTCGCCGATACCCCAGGAGCAACAGTGCCCCTAATTTGCTGGGAAGTGGCGGTGCGGTCCCCTACGGCACTGCGTAGGATCCTACGGTCTTGGCGTGCATCCGTGCGTCGCTGCGGTCCGGTCCCAGGTCGACGGGCACGTGCACCTTCCGCCGACCACTGGCGACAACATCGATGTACTGTGGAGACCTCATGCCCCACGTGTTGAGCAATTTGGCGGTACGTCCACCCGGCCTCCCGCATGCCCACTATACGCCCTCGCTCAAAGTCCGTCAACTGAACATACGGTTCACGTCCACACTGTCGCGGCATGCTACCAGTGTTAAAGACTGCGATGGAGCTCTGTATGCCACGGCAAACTGGCTGACACTGAGGGCGGCGGTGCACAAATGCTGCGCAGCTAGCGCCATTCGACGGCCAACACCGCGGTTCCTGGTGTGTCCGCTGTGCCGTGCGTGTGATCATTGCTTGTACAGCCTTCTCGCAGTGTCCGGAGCAAGTATGGTGGGTCTGACACACCGGTGTCAATTTGTTCTTTTTTCCATTTCCAGGAGTGTAGTTTCTGCGATTCTACCAGTTCACTACAGAATGTAAACCAGCGTATTCATTATAATATCATTTAACGATCTGAAGGAAGATTTTGTTTCTATAGACCCTTAAACAATAAATAAGAAGCAAGACACAGTTCGATGTTGGTACAAAACTGGCAAACATGATTTGTGAATTTTTTAAAAAGACGCGAAATCAAACATGAAATTTATAGGACAAATTTCTCACCATTAGAAATAAAAACGTTATAAGTCAAGGGTGTGATGTATCACACATGTTTAAAAACAAAGCTGTAAAGATCTCCTGGTGTGTACTACTCATGAGGACCCCCCATCGGGAAAAACGGAAGTGGCGTTCTTTGGTCCGAGCCCGGATTGTTAGCTCTCTTAATCTAGTTTGTAGGCTACATAAATTAAATACGGTAATGAATGGATTGAAAATAGTGTGGTGGCAGGAAGGATAGGCCTGTACAGTGGTATAAACAAAAAATCAGTTAGAGGCAGTGCAGGAGTAGTTGTAGTAATGAATAACAAAATAGGAATGATGGTAAGCTTCTAAGAATAGCATGGTGGAAATATTGCTGTAGCCAAGACAAAAATGTTGAAATGTGTGTGAAATCTTATGGGACTTAACATCTAAGGTCATCAGTCCCTAAGCTTACACACTACCTAACCTAAATTATCGTAAGGAGAAACACACACACCCATGCCCGAGGGAGGACTCGAACCTCCGCCGGGATCAGCCGCATAGTCCATGACTTCAGCGCCTTAGACCGCTCGCCCAATCCCAGGCGGCAGCCAAGATAGACTCGGTGTCAAAATACCCACGACAATAGTATATTTTGTACTTAAAGATTCATAAGAGAACGGCTTGGGACACTGAAGGGTGCAGGTGGATTATATAATGTTAAGACAAAGAGTGTGAAATCGGATTTAAAACTGTGTTTCCAGATCCAACTGATAGCTCCAACAATAATTAATTGGATGTTAAGTGGATATTAAACTGAAGAAATAGCAAAAAGGTAGGCATTTAAGGGTGTGGGACATAGATAAATTGAAGGAACAAGAGGTTCAGAGGTTGAGAGTTTCAGAATTAGCTTTAAGCAACGTTGGACTGGAAGAACAGGGGAAAGGAATACAACGGAAAACTAATGGATGGCTTTTAGAGATGATCAGGGATTTTCTCTGCCTCATGATGGCTGTGTGGTGTGTGATGTCCTTAGGTTAATTAGGTTTAAGTAGTTCTAAGTTCTAGGGGACTGAAGAGCATAGATGTTAAGTCCCATAGTGTTCAGAGCCTTTTTTGTTAGAGATGAAAGGGCAACGGCAATAGAGGAATACGTAGTTAAAAATACGAGGCCTACTAGAAATACTTGAATATAATAGGACATACTGAATTTATTTGATGAACAGATGAAGTAGAAAAGTGCAGCAAATGAAGCAGGTGAAAGCGGTCATAGTCATCTAAAAAGTGAAACCGGATAAGTAGAAATGGCTAGAAGGGAAATGCAAAGATGTAGTTTCATGCATTACTGGAGTAAAAATTCGTGCCCCTATAGCAAAATTAAAGTAACTTTGCAGGAAAGATAAGCATTCGTATGAATATCAATAGAAAAGAAGAGAGTACTAAGAATGGGAAACTCAATGGTGCAATGAATATATAGATGGGCTTTGAAAGTGAAATTAACTTCAAGGTAACATTAGATAACCGAAAGTTGAATTACATGAAGAAGAGTTGGGAAATATCGCACTGCTAGAAGAATTTTATAGAACACTGAAAAACCTCATTTCAATCAAGCCTGCCTGGAGCAGATGACATCCTTGAGAGTGCCAGTTGTGACACAACTGTTTCACCAGATATAAGATATACAGAATGTTTCAGTAAGAGCGTGCAAAAATATAACATGACACAGAGAATGGTCCATTGAAGAATTTTAGGTGTGGAACCTGGGGGTGGAGAAGCCAGCTCAAGGAGATATGGAACTAAACTTGTCTACTTTATAACTAGCATGCGTACAACAAGTTTACACTTACTGTCATTATTTATTTACATGTACATACTTTATTTCCAGTAAGGGAACAAGGAGGAGGAGCCTCAATCTTAGGAAGTCTACTTCGCTTTCTGAATTACTACTTGTACTTCAGTTTCGTGTAAAGTGTTCTACCTTAATCGATGGACGACATACCCTTGGCTGTTCGTGAGAGGATATGAATACAACATGACGGAGCACCGCCTAACTTCAATGTGGATGTCCGAAACCAACACAATGCTGCATTTCCTGGTAGTTGGATTGGATGGCCCGCGAGTCACCTGCCCTGGATTGATTATTCCCTATGGTGATATGTAAAGGAGACCCTACTGGATACGAGGACGAAAATTTTCTTTTTGGTCATCAGACTTCTGACTGGTTTGACGCGGCCCGCCATGAATTCTTCTCCTGTGCTAATCTCTTCATCTCAGGATAGCACTTGCAACCTATGTCCTCAATTATCTGCTGGATGTATTCCAATCTGTCTTCTTCTTCTTCTTCTTCTTCTTCTTGCGTTACGGCCTCTGTAGGACTACGGGTAGCCCGTTCGTGCACTGCATTTTCCTCTTCTTCTCCCAGAACCTCATCATTCTTTCTCTTCTCCTCTCCTGCTCTCCTTCCGAGATCTTCAGTTTCCGTTTCTCCTGGCGGCTCCACTGGTGACATTCTAATCTTTTCCTGTATTCTTCTCTGTCATTGATCTCCGGCATATTTGTCGGTGTGTTCCTCCAATTTTCCTTTCCTTCGGCCTTGATCCACAATTCCAACCAGTCCCTCTGAAGTTCAACAATCCACTTGGTTCCTGTCTTTCCCCTTGTCCTCCCTGTTGTTTCCCACACCCTCTTCGTCATTTTGTCCATACTTATCCAAACTACACGCCCAGCAAACCTTGCTCTTTTGGGTCTGATTTCCCGAGATATTGTTCTCATGTTACAGTACAATTCTTCCCTAGGTCTTCGTATCCATCTCTCTCCACCTCTTTTGGGACCTAGTATTTTTCTCAGTATTTTCCTCTCTTCTTTCTCTAGTTGCTCTGCCCCATTTCTTCCTAGTGTCATCGTCTCAGCAGCATATAATACTGCATTCCTCACTGTTGCCTTGTAGTGGCTTATCTTTGCCTCTGTCGTCCTTTACAGTTTCTGCCTTCTACAGTTCCCTCTTGTACCATGGAAGTTATTCCTTCATGTCTTAACAGGTGTCCTATCATCCTGCCCCTTCTCCTTCTCAGTGTTTTCCACATATTCTTCTGCCCTCTTCTGCGCAGAACCTCCTCATTCCTTACCTTATCAGTTCACCTAATTTTCAACCTTCGCCTCTAGCACTACGTCTCAGATGCTTCGATTCTCTTCTGTTCCGGCATTCCCACAGTCCATGTTTCACAAACATACAACGCTGTACTCCAGACGTACATTCTCAGAAATTTCTTCATCCAATTAAGGCTGGTATTTGATATTAGTAGACTTCTCTTTGGCCAGGATCGCCCTTTTACCATTGCTAGCCTGCTTTTGATGTCCTCCTTGCTCCGTCCATCATTGTTTATTTTACTGCCTAGGTAGCAGAATTCCTTAACTTCATCTACTTTGGGACCATCAAACCTAATGTTAAGTTTCTCGCTCTTTTCATTTCTACTACTTCTCATTACCTTCGTCTTTCTTCGATTTACTCCCAGTCCTTACTCTGTACTTATTAGACTGTCCATTCTGCTGAGAAGATCGTGTAATTCTTCTTCACTTTCGCTCAGGGTAGCAATGTCATCAGCGAATCGTATCATTGATATCCATTCACCTTGAATTTTAATTCCACTCCTGAACCTTTCTTTTATTTCCATCACTGCTTCCTCGAGGTACAGATTGAACAGTAGGGGCGAAAATCTACATTCTTTTCTTACACCCTTTGTAATACGAGCGTTTCGTTCTTGGTCGTCCACTCTTACTACTCCCTCTTGGCTGTTGTATGTATTGTATATGACCCGTCTCTCTCTATAAGCTTACCCATACGTTTGTCAGAATTTCGAACGTCTTGTAACATTTCACGTTGTCGAACCCTTATTCCAGTTCGACAAGTCCTATGAACGTGTCTTGATTTTTCTTTAGCCTAGATTTCATTATTAACCGCAACGTCAGAAGTGCCTCTCTCGTGCCTTTACCTTTCCTAAAGCCAAACTGATCGTCATCTAGCGAATCCTCAATTTTCTTTTCCATTATTCTGCATATTATTCTTGTAAGAAATGTGGTTGCATGAGATGTTAAGCTGATTGTGCGATAATTTTCGCACATGTCAGCTCTTGCCGTCTTTGGAATTGTGTGGATGAAGATTTTCCGAAAGTCAGATAGTATGTCGTCAGACTCATACATTCTACACACCAACGTGAATAGTCGTTTTGTTCCCACTTCCCTCAATGATTTTAGAAATTCTGATGGAATTTTATCTACCCCTTCTGCATTATTTGACCTTAAGCCCTCCATAGCGCTTTTAAATTCTGATTCTAATATTGAATACCCTCTTTCTTCTAAATCGACTCCTGTTTGTTCTTTATCACAGCAGTAAAATCTTGGCCCTCATAGAGACTTTCAATGTATTCTCCCCACCTATCCGCTCTATCCTCTGCATTTAGCAGTGGAATTCCCGTTGCAGTCTCAATGTTATCAGCCTTGCTTTTAATGGCACCGAAGGTTGTTTTGACTTTCCTGTATGCTGAGCCTGTCCTTCCGACTATCATTTCTTTTTCGACGTCTTCACATTTTTCCTGCAGCCATTTCGTCTTAGCTTCCCTGCACTTCCTATTTATTTCAGTCCTCAGCGACTTGTATTCCTCTATTCCTGAGTTTTCCGGAACATTTTTGTACTTTCTCCTTTCATCGATCAAGTGAAGTATTTCTTCTGTTACCATGGTTTCTTCGCAGTTACATTCTTTGTACCTATGTTTTCCTTCCCAACTTCTGTGATGGCCCTTTTTAGAGAAGCCCATTCCTCTTCAACTATATTGACTACTGAGCTATTCCTTATTACTTTATCTATAGTACTAGAGAACTTCAACAGTATGTCATTCCTCAGTACTTCCGTATCCGACGTCTTCCTAATGTCTTAAACTTCAGCTTACCCTTATCACTGCTACATTGTGATATGAGTCTAAATCTGCTCCTGGGTACGCCTTACAATCCAGTAATCTCTGTCTGACCATGATGAAATCTAACTGAAATCTTCCCGTATCAGCTGGCCTTTTCCAAGTATATCTCCCCCTCTTGTGATTCTTGAACAGAGTATTCGCTATAACTAGCTGAAACTTGTTACAGAATTCAATTAGTCTTTCTTTTCTCATTCCTAGTCCCAAGCCCATATTCTACTGTAACTTTTTCTTCTATTCCTTCCCCTACAACTGCATTCTAGTTTCCCATGACTATTAGATTTTCATCCCGGTTTACATACTGCATTACCCTTTCTCTGTCTCTACATCTTCTGCTTGCGAAGTCGGCATGTATACCTGAACTGTCGTTGTCGTTGTTGGTTTGCTGTCGATTCTGATAAGGACAACCCTGTCACTAAACTGTTCACAGTAACACACTCTATTCCCCACCTTCCTATTCCTACCGAATCCTACTCCTGTTATGCCATTTTCTGCAGCTGTTGATATTGCCCTATACTCATCTGAACAGAAATCCTTGTCGTCTTTCCACTTCACTGACCCCTACAATATCTAGATTGAGCCTCTGCATTTCGCTTTTCAGATTTTCTATGGAGTTAGTTGCCAGAATAGTAGATGCTTGTGATGTGATTCGAAACACTGCAGGGATATTTGTCTGTATACTTCAGAACCTTGTTCGCCGATGTCATGCTTGCATTGAGGCTGATGGCCGTCAGTTTCACAACGTTTTTTAAGTTGTTGTTGTTGTTGTCTTCAGTACTGAGACTGGTTTGATACAGCTCTCCATGCTACTCTATCCTGTGCAAGCTGCTTCATCTCCCACTACCTACTGCAACCTACATCCTTCTGAATCTGCTTAGTGTACTCATCTCTCGGTCTCCCTCTACGATTTTTACCCTCCACGCTGCCCTCCAATGCTAAATTTGTGATCCCTTGATGCCTCAAAACATGTCCTACCAACCGATCCCTTCTTCTAGTCAAGTTGTGCCACAAACTTCTCTTCTCCCCAATCCTATTCAATACCTCCTCATTAGTTACGTGATCTATCCACCTTATCTTCAGCATTCTTCTGTAGCACCACATTTCGAAAGCTTCTATTCTCTTCTTGTCCAAACTATTTATCGTCCATGTTTCACTTCCATATGTGGCTACACTCCAAACAAATACTTTCAGAAACGACTTCCTGATACATAAATCTATATTCGATGTTAACAAATTTCTCTTCTTCAGAAACGCTTTCCTTGCCATTGCCAGTCTACACTTTATATCCTCTCTACTTCGACCATCATCAGTTATTTTACTTCCTAAATAGCAAAACTCCTTTACTACTTTAAGTGTCTCATTTCCTAATCTAATTCCCTCAGCATTACCCGACTTTATTCGACTACATTCCATTATCCTCGTTTAAGGCCACAATTATGGAAAGCTGGATCAAGAGCGTGTTGATGTTATTACAAATATAGTTAATACCGTGAACAGTATAGTTAATACTTTGAACTGCAAAATACCTGCATATGAGTCTAACGCAACACACTCCAGGTGGCGTAACATGCGAGCTGTGAACTGAATAGCTAACTCTTGGGAAGCTGCAGTAATTGCATCACTTGTGCACAGAATACATGTATTTTTAATTGAAAAGGGAAACAGTTAAAAAAAACTTGCTAATTCAGGAATAAAATAATATCATCTCTTGGAAGTATGGACTTATAATTTGGATTGCTAATTTTTATAAACTGCATAGAGCTATTTTATACATATTTGCAAACAAATTTTCTACTAATTTAAAAAATACTTTACATGAACAATTTGTATTACGTCACTGGCCACTGCACACTGTTCTGTACTCCTCATTGCTCAGCCCAAACAAACTCTCTCACACACACACATACACTCCTTCGGCTGGTATCAAGACCATGACGATACTTCTGCTACTGTATTGAAATTTTCGAGCTATTGCCTTGGTCTTTGATTCTTGGATAAGTCAGCAACACACCACAACGAATGAGATGTTCAGCTCGAGAAAGTAGAAAAGGGACGTTATAATTACACATCACAGGCCATACTTATAGGATTTGATAGTAAGATTTAATAAACTGCGTGATGCTGAGGGAATTAATTAGGAAATGAGACAATTTAAGTAGTAAAGGAGTTTTGCTATTTGGGGAGCAAAATAACTGATGATGGTCGAAGTAGAGAGGATATAAAATGTAGACTGGCAATGGCAAGGAAAGGGTTTCTGAAGAAGAGAAATTTGGTAACATCGAGTATAGATTTAAGTGTCAGGAAGTCGTTTCTGAAAGTATTTGTATGCAGTGTAGCCATGTATGGAAGTGAAACATGGACAATAAATAGTTTGGACAAGAAGAGAATAGAAGCTTTCCAAATGTGTTGCTACAGAAGAATGTTGAAGATTAGGTGCGTAGATCACGTAACTAATGAGGAGGTATTGAATAGAATTGGGGAGAAGAGAAGTTTGTGGCACAACTTGACTAGAAGAAGGGATCGGTTGGTAGAACATGTCCTGAGGCATCAAGGGATCACAAATTTAGCATTGGAGGGCAGCGTGGAGGGTAAAAATCGTAGAGGGAGACCAAGAGATGAATACACTAAACAGATTCAGAAGGATGTAGGTTGCAGTAGGTACTGGGAGACGAAGGAGCTCGCACATGATAGATTAGCATGGAGAGCTGCATCAAACCAGTCTCAGGACTGAAGACCACAACAAAAAACAACAACATAGTATCTTACTACAGAATAAGAGTTGTTTATTATTAAATAAATTTAATTCATAATCATTTCCTTCTATATCTTATCTAAATCATCATTGACTGCTTAGTATGTATTACTTAAGAGGTATCCTTTAACTGTCTTTTTAAATATTTGGATGCTACTGCCTCCTTAATCTTCTTGGGAACTTTCTTGTACAGTTTAGGTATCTTGTAGAAATGGTTATTTTCTGTTTTTTGTTTATTTACTCTCAGTAAAAGGAAATTTAGTCTTTCTCGTGTACCAGGATCACGAATGTTGCTGTTTCTGAGAAAACTGCAGATGTTCTATTTGATGTACGTTATAGATTGGTAGACAGGTTCACCTAGTGCAGTTAAAAATCACGAACTGTTTAAACAGATCTTTCCAAGGAGTTCGGTTACTAATTTTAATTATTATTATAATTGCCCTTTCCTGTAGTTTGAACAATGGATCCATGTTTCGTTTATGGAAACTATAAAACATGATTCTGTAGTTAAAGGATGAGCACAAACATGATTAATACGTCACTAAATTGCATTGTCTGTTAGAAACTGATGATTGTACTCTAAGAAGATTGCACGTGATGACATTTCCTTTTCTTAGAATATTTGTGTAAATATTCCACTTCAGATGATAATAAATAATAATTCAAAAAATTTGTGTTTGCTATGCAATCCATTAAATTCTCATCCACATTCATTATTTTCTCTCTATAAGCTGAAATTCGTGCTTTGTATTTTCTTTTTGTTCAGTTTACGTCTGTTTCATAATGACCTATTATAAACATGCAATTGCGTTTCATTTGCCTTCTGTACTACGAGTTATAATGTTTTTCTGTGATTACATTGCTGTCATCGTCAGTATAAATAATGGTAACGTGTTTGGGATCTCACAAATGTTTCACTGATAATTTTGCTTTATTTGAAGGCTTTGCTGCTCCGCTCTATGCACAAGTTTTACGTATGTGATCTGAACCAATCATAGGTTCACCTAATGATTCTGGGATTTTATTTAGTATCATTTCTAAAAATTAGAACTGTGACACATTCATCCTTGTGTAGTGTATTTAGTATTACTTTTGTGAACTGTACTACGGTTGATTCTGCATTTCTGCTGTTCCAGAAATGAAACTGCGATTCACTGAGGAGTTTGTATTTATTCATGTAATTCATTTCTGTTTTTCGAACGTATTCCGCTATATTTGAGTAAGATTACAGCAGAGAGTTTTCTGCATCACCTTTCTTTAGTAGAGGCAAAACACTTGCCTGCTTTGGATGCTTGCTAGGTAGACCACTGCGCTATCCATACATAATAGTCATCATAACCGCTTGGACTACCCTAGCACGCCTCCCGTTAGTCCCAAATTCTCAACTTATCTACAAACTACTAATGTAGTGTCCCTTGCTCATTACCCTCATTACTCGCAGCATTTCGACGACTTCCGTAACAGTTAAAGCCTGCTGTGCGTCCCCACAGAAAAGATCATTGGCCGTTCTCACTTTATATATATATATATATATATATATATATATATATATATATATATATATATATATATATATATATATATGTGTGGTTCCTGTGCTTTTGGATGTGTGATAGAACAGAAGCATCATTTTTAAGAATGTTACTTGCTGTTGACAAAGCAGTTAATTGAATTTCTCGTCCTGAGGATCCAGTTGCCTGTTCTCCAACCATTATCAGTATTAGGTTTCTGGTAATGTTACTTGTACGTAGATAGTATCAATTATACTTAGGCAGTGTTGCAGAACGGGTTCCGATTTGTACTTCTGGTTCTTACGCATCTCGTGTATGCCGCAAGCAAGCACAAAGATGTTCATCTAATTATGTATTAAAATCATGTGCAGCATTCTGCAGGTATTCTAAGTGATTACAAAGCTAATAAGACTGACATAGTAAACGAACGTGTCAGTAACAAGCATTGTACGCGACTGAATCATTATACGATTACTCTCAACTAAAAGTTTAAACTGGATCTGAACCTATGTTGATGGAATTCTTGTTATAAATCTCTTTGTAGACTTATAGCACTGTTTATTTTTCAATAAAATATTCGTTCTTCGTCAGCAAATAAGTCTGTCTATTTGCAGGGAAACTGCTGAAATTTACGTCAGATGATGGAGTTTAATTTACCACTGAAGTGTTTTATTGGCTAGAAGATGGAACCTAGCTATTATCTCGGGAACTGAGGCACCGTAAGTAAGTCCTGTTAACAGGCAAGAGTCAATTACCTTTATTCAAAGTTAAACTATAAGCATCTCAACAATGCGCGGCTGTGTGAAGACGTAATATTATGGTGTCTGTGCTAATGCTACGTCTACCAGTGGGTTTCTCCAGCTCTGAGTTTGGCGTTTTCCTTTGTTTTTATAGGAATACTTTCGCTCAGCGCTATTTGTGAACGGGGCAGTTTTCCGTCGTCGCGACGATAGGCTCGGAAAGTAATCTACGACACTGAAATCGGTAACTGAATACTAACTGCGTCGAGAAGCGCAAATAGAAAGAAAACTACGGAAAATCAGAGATTTGTGTGAGTGAGTGCAGTTGTACGGCTCGTCCCTTGGACCTTCGTTTCGCTCTCTAAATTTTATGATTTCGTTTATTTCGAGTTCGCACATTTTTGTTCTCGCTGGTTGCTTGCACCGTTTTGGTAAGCGTATCCTCATTCGAGCTTCCCAGACGAACTTAATTTCATTGGACGGCCATTTAATTGCATTGGGTCGGCAGCCGTTTGGAGGGAGACTTGCGTCGTTCGCTCGTCGCCAGCTGCGGAGCTTGGAAAAATTTCAGGGCTGTACTGAAAGGATTTTTCGCCATGAAAATGACATTACTGTTTCTCCAAGTATCCCATCGACGCATGGTTTCAGAATAACAGCGGAAGACGTAAAAAGAATTGGTAATGATGAAAAATTTTCAGCCATAATGGAAACCTTGAAGGGTTAGAGGTATCATAACATTTTGCAATTTTTTTCTGCTTGGAAGGAGAGAAGAAAATGCCATATTGTAGAACTGCACCTTCTCACAGTAACCGATGATCCTCTAAATTTTTGGAAGAATTTATATCGTGACGATGAAATACATCTAAAGGATTTTTATTGCAGTTCTAGGTAAGCGTATCCCAAATGTGTTTCAAATTCGATGGCAGCGGAGAGAAACATGCAAATTCAAAAATGGTTCAAATGGCTCTGCGCACTATGGGACTTAACATCTATGGTCATCAGTCCCCTAGAACTTAGAACTACTTAAACCTAACTAACCTAAGGACAACACACAACACCCAGCCATCACGAGGCAGAGAAAATCCCTGACCCCGCTGGGAATCGAACCCGGGAACCCGGGCGCGGGAAGCGAGAACGCTACCGCACGACCACGAGATGAGGGCACATGCAAATTAAGGAAACAGGAAATGAAACTGATCCCCAATGATATACAAAATAGGTCATAGCTCCGTTGCAAAAGCAACGAAAAACGATGACAAATTTTAAAGAACGCAAATTTCCTAACATTTGCGAAGTTTTACAGACGCTCGACATTTAGACATGATGTTCAATCGAAATGGTTTTAATAGTTTCCACAATGACACTGTCTCGAAATGCGGCAGATTCTGATTCTGTGCATGGTACATTAGCGGTAAGACGTAGTATGTATCTTCGTTACGCTATAGCAATGTTTATGTTACTGATGACATTGCCACTAAAGCAGAATTACTAAACACGGTTTCCAGAAATTCTTTCGCCAAAGAAGAGGAAGTAAATATTCCATAATTCGAACGTAAAGTAAGTTAGACGAAGATATCCACGGTGTAGCGAAGCAGCTTATATCACTTAATAAAAGCAAGGCCTCCGGTAGACATTGTATACCAGTTATGTTTCTTTGAGAATATGCTGAAAAAATATCTACTTTTTTAGTAATCACAGACAACCGCTTGCTAGTCGAACGATCCGTACTTATACATTGGAGAGTTGCACAGGTCACACGGATACTCGAGAAAGGAAACATGTGTAATCCGCTGAATTACAGACCCTTGTCACTAAGTATGAGCTTGGAACATCTGCTGATTTCGAACATTATGAGTTACTTCGAGGAAAAGAAATAGCGAACACGGGTTCAGAAAACATCATTCTTGTAAACACAACCAGCTGTTGTGGATGAAGCTAACCAATGACTCCGATTGATTGGTAGAACACTTACAAAATGCAACATATCTAGTAAAGAGACAGATTAAATTATCGTTGGGCCTCCTTTCTGGAGTACTGAAGCGCGTGATGTGATCCATACCAAATGTGAGTGACGAAGGGTGTCGAAAAAGTTCAAAGAAGGGTAGCTCTTTTTGTATTATAGCGCAATAGAGGAGGCAATGTCACGGATATGGTACAAGGGTTGGGGTGGCAATCAATGAAGCAAAGGTGTCTCTTGTCGCGGCAGTATCATCTCATGAAATTTCCAACACCAATTTTCTCCTACGAATGTGAAGATATTATGTTGACGCTCACTTACGTAGGGAATAATCATCATAATACTAAAATAATATAAGTTAGAGCACGCACGGAAAGATTTAATTGTTTTTCCTACGTGCTGTTCGAGAGTGGAACGGTAGAGAAATAGCTTGAAGGTGGTTCGATTAACCCTCTGCCAGGCACTGAATTGTGAGCTGCACAGTAATTGTCTAGATTTAATCATGTGGTGGACTTCTTATGTAGTGTAGCATTGTTATGAACAGATATGTGGCTCTAAGAAGAGAATGGAGAAAACCTTATCTGGAAGGAATTTGAACCGTGACGCCGGTCGTTGATAATAGAACAAGGTATGTTCTGAGTAGGTGTGATGCCCATTGCTGGACCACACGCTCTGTTCAAAGTGGTTGGGAACTGATAAGGGGGGGGGGGGGGGGGGGCAACGGGCGTGGTGGGGAGGTTGCGACTGTGACGTCACGTCCACATTTGCTACGTGGTAAAACTGTATAATGTAGACAGCCAGAAATGTCAAACTCATTAAAATATACTGTTATCTTGCGAGTTTCTGTAAAAGATTCGATCATGGCATAACGACCCGGAATATTTTAATAAGACAGGACACAGAGTTTTAATAATCACGTCTGAAACATCAGACGGTCGCAACGAAATCTGGAGATCGCGGCAGTCACCCTCTTCACATTCATCCTGCAATGCGACATATTTTTACCAACGTGAACGACATGGTGAAGACGTCTGTTGTAGATGTCTGCAGTTTTGCTGGTTTGTAAACATGCCACCAGTCAGACAATCTCCCCGCCATTTCAGCAACGGCCATCACACATTGGTTTATTCGTATGGTGAAGGCTGAAGAAGTCACTGGATGCTACATCGGAAGACTGGAGGGTGTGAGGGAAAATTTGACAGCCCGAAAAAGCTGCATGTGTGGCTGTGTCCAGTGCATTGTAAACTGAGAAGGTACTGTGGAGAAAACACACTCCCCTCCCCATTGTAAACTGAGAAGGTATTGCAGAGAAAACACACTCCCCTCCCCATACAGGAACTTTGTCTTAACATTTTTTCCCCTCACTACATCATGACAGTCCCATATAACGCTCTGCATCACTGTACCAGTTGACGATTGGGTTCCGCCTTTTACGGCGATGGTAAATTCCCATGTTTCCATCCCTTGCTTTGCTCCTTTTCGTCGATGTCATGGTGATTAAGTGGCCTTGTCTGGGTGCCTCGTCTGTATCTTTCCGCCATTGTGCCGATCGTTTCGGTACTTAAGAGCACCGAACGGTCTAGTACTCGAATTAGAGTCCCTGCGTTATTCTATGTATTTCGGGAGCGATACCGTTCGGGTGAAAGAGAACCAAAGCGCTGTTGTCGGTTCGTGTCGCGCAAGCCAATCAAAAGCAAGGGGCTGCAGATCAGCACATGCGCATTGCACCACGAACACAAAAACGCTAGCAGACGACACAGGCCCGTTATTCTTCCAGGTACCGAAAGTGCGTTTACGTTGCCATAACGCATGACGCCGCATTCCATCGAGCTGACGTGCCCGCTTTCATCGCCATTGCCTCCTCCTTAACAGTATCAGGCGCAGTATATCCATTTCCACGATTCTCAGCCAAATGCATAAATTTTTTTACAGTTTCTCTGGCCGCATATTTCCATGTATGAGTAATAACGATAGCGTATTTGACTGTATTCTGCAAACTGTCGTAAATGCCGCATTATGTCATCTTATTCTCATTCACACTGACATCATGTTTTGAAATTTACGTTTCGGAAAATGAGTTAGGAATAGTGTGTAGTACCACATTGTACTAATACATCTATAAGAACACCCGAAAAATTGATAATGGGAGTTTCAAAGAATAAGAAAAACAGAATGTGGTTATAACTGGCTCCTAGAGATCCAAACGATTAAGTAGCCCACTTCCGGATATGATGTCAACGATTTGAGTCTTAAAAACAAAATTGAAAAAGAAAGCATATTTTCGAGAGCTCCCGCAGTTCGTCGAAGTTTATAACATGTACCTCGTGAATGAAAATGTTTCGTGTATGGTGCTACAGTCTAAAAACATTATGGCAGAGATCTTTCATCTCTGTGTGCTGATGTTGAGGATTCGATCGCAGATAAATACTTGTGACATCAATATTATGAAGATGGCTGCTGCTAGTTAAAATGGTTTAAATGGCTCTGAGCACTATGGGACTTAACATCTTAGGTCATCTGTCCCCTAGAACTTAAGACTACTTAAACCTAACTAACCTAAGGACATCACAAACATCCATGCTCGAGGCAGGGTTCGAACCTGCGACCGTAGCGGTCGCGCGGTTCCAGACTGTACCCCTAGAACCGCTCATCCACCCCGTCCGGCACTGCTAGTTACATTCCCAGTAATTTCAGTTGTGCTCTTAGATTCCTGTCTAACCCCATACTCGGAAATCGCTACATATTCGGAAAAAATTATGAATTATTTCTGACAAGAAAAAAATATGAAGGTCAATGTCGGTTGTTTCACTCACAGCAATTTCATCTCCAACAATTTCATATTTCGTATTTTAAACACACAGATATCACGAAATCATTACTGAGGAAGTGCGCTCTTACATGTAAGTAATAACGAATATTACAGAAAAAACTTAGCTTACACGAATAATGTCTCAGAACGTGTTGCATATATGAAGAGGGAAAAAAATGCATTCGTCCATGCGCGAACCTGTGTCGTTTTGTACTGCACTACGGCTCCCTAACCACTTTCTTTTTCTTTTTTTTCATTTTGTTCGGTATTGTTCGCGTTTTGTACTGCACTACGGCTCCCTAACCACTTTCTTTTCTTTTTCTGTTTTTTCATTTTGTTCGGTATTGTTCGTTGCGTTTGGCCTGGGTGGACGTCACAAGACACCCGTTCAAGTTGATCGTTGATTCCTTTACTCAGTTTGTTCTATTACAGTGGTCGAGCACCCCTCTGACTGAAAACGCTGAGCTACCGTGCCGGCGAAATGATGATGAAGAGAGCACAACTCCCGGGCCCTGAGTGGAGAAAATCCCCGACTCAGCCAGGAATTGAACCCGGGCCCCTTAAGACGGCAGTCCGTCACGCTGACTATTCAGCAATCGGGGCCTACATCACTTGACCACACCAAACAACAAAATGCTCATTGCTTGTAATATTGGGGTAGAGGAACGTAGGCTGACATCGTCGCCAAACGGTGCTGCTTAAGTCATAAATGCGTGATAGTTATACGGTTTCCAATGTCAGGCTTCTCATAATTGCTATCAATTGTTACTAGAAGGTTGTAAACACGTTTCGATAATTACTAACTAAACCATTTGTGGGAAAAAGTACACAAAGGCACTAGTAACATCAGTTCACATTCATGTAATATACGTAAGCAGAGCCGATGTCTTGATATTTAATGATCTTTAAACTCTCTTTGCATAAAAATGACACGTATTTTGTGAGAATATTGACCGAGAACGGTTATTTTATATAATCATTCACAGTAACAACCTAACCTAACTATATTTCTAACAACGGAAAATAGTCTATTGTGAACTCACTTTCCAAATGGATGCGTCCTCTGGTGATTCTTTAGTAACAAAATCACTAAATCCAAAGCTAAATCCGCTAAATATGTTTAAAATAACAAATTATAGGCGTACATAAACCACAGCTCACCGATCGACAGAGCCAGACCGAAATCCAAAACCTCTCGGTGGGAGGACCGTTCGGTAACAAGTCTGAGAAGCTTACTGAATAGGATATTTCGATAAAGAACAGAAAATGACGTCACTACCGAGACTGACCTACTATACCGATCGGTATGAACGATACAGAGTGGGGCCCCTGGCCTGGCACAGCTGCAAAAGTTTCGTTTTTGCCTCGGTTCGATGGGCTGTTCGGATGGTTTAAGAAGTCGCGGACCCGGCGAGTGGGGACGTTTCTCATCTTCAGAATGCCGTGAAGGATGAAAACTGATTCGTGACTGATTGTAGATTCTTCCATCATCACTTCGATTGTGATACACAGGTTTTCTAGGGCCGGGACTTCAAAATATTTTGCAGTTCTCAGCCGAACAAGCAACGTGTGTGAATTCAATGCAGAGTGAGATGAGGATTTGTTGTGCGGTTTTCACTTCTTCAGAGAGATATGTCCAGTCATTTAGTTCGTTTTTCTTAATAGGACTCATTGTAATAGAAGCACCTACGCCACCTAACCACTGTGTCGTACGATGATACGTTGCTGCTAAACATACCACCAAATGAGCCGAACAAACGAGGCATCTCTCTACACCAGTGGGTCCCAACCTGCAGTTAGTTAACACCTCCTTTCCCTTAACCCCTGATTGTAAATCGAAATCTCTTTAGGCTTAGAAACCAAAACGATTCATAAATAGCAAAACTCCTTTACTACTTTAAGTGTCTCATTTCCTAATATAAGTCCCTCAGCATCACTCGATTTAATTTGACTATATTCCATTATCCTCGTTTTGCTTTTGTTGATGTTCATCCGGGAACCTCAAAGTTTTCACTTCTTCTCCATGAATTTTAATACCTACTCCAAATTTTTCTTTTGTTTCCTTTACTGCTTGCCCAATATACAGACTGAATAACATCGGGGAGAGGGTACAACCCTGTCTCACTCGTTTCCCAACCACTGCTTCCCTTTCATGCCCCTCGACTCTTATGACTGCCATCTGGTTTCTGTACAAATTGTAAATAGCCTTTCGCTCCCTGTATTTTATCCCTGCCACCTTCAGAATTTGAAAGAGAGTATTCCAGTCAACATTGTCAAAAGCTTTCTGTAAGTCTACAAATGGTAGAAACGTAGGTTTGCCTTTTCTTAATCTGTCTTCTAAGATAAGTCGTAAGGTCAGTATTGCCTCACGTGTTCCAACATTTCGACGAAATCCAAACTGATCCTCCCCGAGGTCCGCATCTACCAGTTTTTCCATTCGTCTGTAAAGAATTCGCGTTAGTATTTTGCAGCTGTGACTTATTAAACTGATAGTTCGGTAATTTTCACATCTGTCAGCACCTGCTTTCTTTGGGATTGGAATTATTATATTCTTCTTGAAGTCTGAGGGTATTTCGCCTGTCTCATACATCTTGCTCACCAGCTGGTAGAGTTTTGTCATGATTGGCTCTCCCAAGGCCGTCAGTAGTTCTAATGGAATGTTGTCTACTCCGGGGGCCTTGTTTCGACTCAGGTCTTTCAGTGCTCTGTCAAACTCTTCACGCAGTATCGTATCTCCCATTTCGTCTTCATCTACATCCTCTTCTATTTCCATAATATTGTCCTCAAGTATATCACCCTTGTATAAACCTTCTATATACTCCTTCCACCTTTCTGCCTTTCCTTCTATGCTTAGAACTGGGTTGCCATCTGAGCTCTTGATATTCATACACTTGGTTCTCTTCTCTCCAAAGGTCTCTTTAATTTTCCTGTAGGCAGTATCTATCTTACCCCTAGTGAGATAAGCTTCTACATGCTTACATTTGTCCTCTAGCCATCCCTGCTTAGCCATTTTGCACTTCCTGTCGATCTCATTTTTGAGACGTCGGTATTCCTTTTTGCCTGCTTCATTTACTGCATTTTTATATTTTCTCCTTTCATCAATTAAATTCAATATTTCTTCTGTTACCCAAGGATTTCTAGCAGCCCTCGTCTTTTTACCTACTTTATCCTCTGCTGCCTTCACTACTTCATCCCTCAGAGCTACCCATTCTTCTTCTACGGTATTTCTTTCCCCTATTCCTGTCGATTGTCCCCTTATGCTCTCCCTGAAACTCTGTACAACTTCTGGTTCTTTCAGTTTATCCAGGTCCCATCTCCTTAATTTCCCACATTTTTGCAGTTTCTTCAGTTTTAATCTACAGGTCATAACCAATAGATTGTGGTCCGAGTCCACATCAGCCCATGGAAATGTCCTACAATTTAAAACCTGATTCCTAAATCTCTGTCTTAACATTATACACTCCTGGAAATGGAAAAAAGAACACATTGACACCGGTGTGTCAGACCCACCATATTTGCTCCGGACACTGCGAGAGGGCTGTACAAGCAATGATCACACGCACGGCACAGCGGACACTCCAGGAACCGCGGTGTTGGCCGTCGAATGGCGCTAGCTGCGCAGCATTTGTTCACCGCCGCCGTCAGTGTCAGCCAGTTTCCCGTGGCATACGGAGCTCCATCGCAGCCTTTAAGACTGGTAGCATGCCGCGACAGCGTGGACGTGAACCGTATGTGCAGTTGACGGACTTTGAGCGAGGGCGTATAGTGGGCATGAGGGAGGCCGGGTGGACGTACCGCCGAATTGCTCAACACGTGGGGCGTGAGGTCTCCACAGTACATCGATGTTGTCGCCAGTGGTCGGCGGAAGGTGCACGTGCCCGTCGACCTGGGACCGGACCGCAGCGACGCACAGATGCACGCCAAGACCGTAGGATCCTACGCAGTGACGTAGGCGATCGCACCGCCACTTCCCAGCAAATTAGGGACACTGTTGCTCCTGGGGTATCGGCGAGGACCATTCGCAACCGTCTCCATGAAGCTGGGCTACGGTCCCGCACACCGTTAGGCCGTCTTCCGCTCACGCCCCAACATCGTGCAGCCCGCCTCCAGTGGTGTCGGTACAGGCGTGAATGGAGGGACGAATGGAGACGTGTCGTCTTCAGCGATGAGAGTCGCTTCTGCCTTGGTGCCAATGATGGTCGTATGCGTGTTTGGCGCCGTGCAGGTGAGTGCCACAATCAGGACTGCATACGACCGAGTCACACAGGGCCAACACCCGGCATCATGGTGTGGGGAGCGATCTCCTACACTGGCCGTACACCTCTGGTGATCGTCGAGGGGACACTGAATAGTGCACGGTACATCCAAACCGTCATCGAACCCATCGTTCTACCATTCCTAGACCGGCAAGGGAACTTGCTGTTCCAACAGGACAATGCACGTCCGCATGTATCCCGTGCCACCCAACGTGCTCTAGAAGGTGTAAGTCAACTACCCTGGCCAGCAAGATCTCCGGATCTGTCCCCCATTGAGCATGTTTGGGACTGGATGAAGCGTCGTCTCACGCGGTCTGCACGTCCAGCACGAACGCTGGTCCAACTGAGGCGCCAGGTGGAAATGGCATGGCAAGCCGTTCCACAGGACTACATCCAGCATCTCTACGATCGTCTCCATGGGAGAATAGCAGCCTGCATTTCTGCGAAAGGTGGATATACACTGTACTAGTGCCGACATTGTGCATGCTCTGTTGCCTGTGTCTATGTGCCTGTGGTTCTGTCAGTGTGATCATGTGATGTATCTGATCCCAGGAATGTGTCAATAAAGTTTCCCCTTCCTGGGACAATGAATTCACGGTGTTCTTATTTCAATTTCCAGGAGTGTATAATCTATCTGATACCTTTTAGTATCTCCAGGATTCTTCCATGTATACAACCTTCTTTTATGATTCTTGAACCAAGTGTTAGCTATGAAAAGTTATGCTCTGTGCAAAATTCTACCAGACGGCTTCCTCTTTCATTTCTTAACCCCAATCCATAATCACCTACTACGTTTCCTTCTCTCCCTTTTCCTACTGACGAATTCCAGTCACCCATTACTATTAAATGTTCGTCTCCCTTCACTACCTGAATAATTTCTTTTATCTCATCATACATTTCATCAATTTCTTCATCATCTGGAGAGCTAGTTGACATATAAACTTGTACTACTGTAGTAGGCATCGGCTTTGTGTCTATCTTGGTCACAATAATGCGTTCACTATGCTGTTTGTAGTAGCTTACCCGCATTCCTATTTTCCTATTCATTATTAAACCTACTCCTGCATTACCCCTATTTGATTTTGTGTTTATAACCCTGTAATCACCTGACCAGAAGTCTTGTTCCTCCTGCCACCGAACTTCACTAATTCCCACTATATCTAACTTTAACCTATCCATTTCCCTTTTTAAATTTTCTAACCTACCTGCCCGATTAAGGGATCTGACATTCCACGCTCCGATCCGTAGAACGCCAGTTTTCTTTCTCCTGATAACGACATCCTCCTGAGTAGTCCCCGCCCGGAGATCCGAATGGGGGACTATTTTACCTCCGGAATATTTTACCCAAGAGGAAATCATACAGTAAAGCTGCATGTCCTCGGGAAAAATTACGGCTGTAGTTTCCCCTTGCTTTCAGCCGTTCGCAGTACCAGCATAGCAAGGCCGTTTTGGTTAATGTTGCAAGGCCAGATCAGTCAATCATCCAGACCGTTGCCCCTGCAACAACTGAAAAGGCTGCTGC
This sequence comes from Schistocerca gregaria, assembly GCF_023897955.1. NCBI lineage: Eukaryota > Metazoa > Arthropoda > Insecta > Orthoptera > Acrididae > Schistocerca > Schistocerca gregaria. Next base: position 648,240,682 of record NC_064920.1, read on the forward strand.
CCCTCTTCAGGAATCACATGTTTGTCTGGCCTCTCAGCAGATACCCCTCCGTTGTGGTTGCACCTACGGTACGGCCATCTGTATCGCTGAGGCACGCAAGCCTCCCCACCAACGGCAAGGTCCATGGTTCATGGGGGGATCCACACCTACAGACACTTTTTGTGCAGTGTAACGGGCGTATAAGACAATGAGTGTGAAACACGCAACGAATGCTAATTGCCTCCAAGTTGTAGGTAATTTCTGCAATGGACCACAAATTACTCGTTTACTTATTCTGTAAGACATAACCAAATTAGTTGCCAGGAAAACACGGTAGTACATAATAACTAACGTACTGTAGCACACACTACTGTTATTATTTACTAATATTACTTACTAGTAGCAGCGGTCAAACACGAAGCATTTGCAGCTTGGAGTCTTTCAATTTCAGCGGGTTCAAATGTGTGTGAATTCCTAAAGGACCAAACTGCTGAGATCATCAGTCCCTAGACTTACAACAACGTCAACTAACTTATGCTAATGACAATACACACACACACACACACACACACACACACACACACACACACACACACACACACACCATGCCCGAGGGAATACTCGAACCTCCGACTGGAGGGGCCGCGCAATCCGTTACATGGCGCCTCTAACCGCGCGGCCATACCGCCCGGCTCTGCCGGGTCAGAAGTGTGGATCACAGCAATTAAGTTACTAACTAAAAGTAATATGTGTTTTGTGTTTTGAAACCAATATATGAAGGCTTTCCTACTGGCTTGCTAGGCCTAACGCAAGAAAGTATTTTCTGTTGGGGTTGTCTCCCTTAGCCTTTGGAGTTTCTCCTCCACCACAAGGCAGTGTTTCCCTTCTCATTTAATCCCCAGAAAGGAGGGTTGCCTCATCTGCCAGCCACGCCGTTGTGAAGTCTTCCTTCCCCGCCGTCGCTGCCATTAAGGTCTTCACCCGTAACCCTGGGCATGGGTTCTGTGTTATACCCCACGGGATTGGGTCCCTGCCTGAACTCAGCCAGGCTACTGAAGTGTAGGACGCCCACCCCCGCGACGTGAGAGAGAATATATGTAGAAAGGAGAAGTGTGACCTGGCAGCAAGTGGAGGAAGAAAAGTGGTGGGAGGACCGAGCCAAATGGATACGACTCATCAGCACCCAGACCGGGCAGTTGCTGGAGCGGGATTCGGATATAGATAGATAGACTAAAAGTATTATAGTGCACTCATTTTAAACTTTGTCAGTTTTAAATAGGGATAAAGGTTGCGGGTGAGGCAACTGTCGCTAGGGACATGAATAGTGCAGACGAAGTATGTTTTGTAAGAATTGGTTACTCTCCCTGTAGATGGCCAACTTTCGTTCCTAAAGAGAAGTTGTAGATATCATTCACAATTGTGCCGACCTATTCGTATTTCTCCCTTTCTTCTGTTTTAGTAAAACTACATTTTCCCTCTAAGAGCAAATATAATAGTGTAACTATTACATGTGTCATTTGCTATGAAAAAAGGACTAATCTCTTTTTTTATTTTTTTGTTTATTTTATTTTTATTTTGCGTCATCGACATTCTGACAGGTTTGATGCGGCCCGCCAGGAATTCCTCTCCTGTGCCAACCTCTTTATCTCAGTGTAGCACTTGCAACTTACGTCCTCAATTATTTGCTGGATGTATTTCAGGCTGAACGAATAAGTTCAGGAAGTCCGTTATCTTTGTAAAGCAATATCCGCCTTTTGTCCGACATACTTCAGTTATCACTTCCTTCTTTACCGTTCCTCCTCCTAGCCACTATCTTGTACTAATGTAAGTTTCTTTAAGTGAGAATGATGAATCAGTTTTGTTCAAATACTGTCTGTTGTCCTATTATTTTGTACCACCAATGTCCTCGGTACATTATTGACAGGTTTTACAGTGAACTGCTTAGCCACCATTGCTGCCATCTCACAGAGATAGCTACAAATTGTAATAATTACTTAGGACTTGCTTGTCATTTAATTAACGAAGTCCTGTTGCCCAGTGCCAAGAACATTGGAGCACTTAAGATATTCGAAAATTCAACGGTCGAGAAAATAAGAAGCAAAGCCATTCATTTCTAAAGAGTGAATTTCTTGTGAGTAACAAATGAGTCTTAGACTTTTCATCACGGCAGCTCCCCTCTGTAATGGGAGAGCTAAACACCGTACCGGCGATTGCCTCATCGTTCATTCTAACACACAAACACACTCACACGCACGCACACACACACACTACTTCAGCACATCACATAAGTGAGGAACGTGACATTCAAGATTTATAGATGTGAAACTAGATTTTTAACTTTGATAGCAATGGAGATAAAACAAGGAACTGAAGGGACTTGGAGCAGTACTTACGATGTGAGCTCACTAGGAGCAAAACAAATATAAAGAAGGTTGTTAGAAATAACCAATAATAAGCTGTCTCACTTATTCGTTATATCATAGCTTAATTGAACACGTACAAAAAGTAAATAGTGTTTATCTTTTGTCATTTTAAAAATAAAAGTCGGCCTCTCATTATAGCATAATCACAATGAACTGTATGATGTTACAATGTTGAATTAAGTGTATGAGTTCATTAGATAAAGAAAATATTGATGAAAAGAAGGCTGTGGCAGCGTTATTCCCATTTTAACACAAAACATGAACTGTTACCTGATACTCCTCATCGGCACTGGGTTGCGTCGTTATGTTTTGGTTTCTCTAGTGGTGTGATACCGTATTGTGGCGCGGCGATTTTGATGTGTATACGCGCTGCAGAAATTTACCTGTAAAGAAAAGAAAAGAAAAGTTAATTACCTAACTTTATTTTTTCGAGCTGATAATTAAAACTTTATGACTGCTCCTCATATAAAGACTGTGTTAGACAGAACGAGAAACTAATACAAAAAGAAAAATACTTGGATGTACTTGAGTGTAGATAGTATTTCAGACATAGCCTTCTAAAGCTGAATATTTCCAGGATAGCAACTTCATTGAGTAAAACTAGTTTAATGGATAATCCGAAACTGATACACATGGTTTCATAAAATGCAGTGAGCGACTTGTGAAACATGAATGTTATCAATGTGGTTAGGAAGTCTACAAGGAAAAATATTAGAGCTATCAGCAGAGTTTACGGGAAATACAAGGTTATTATACGTGAATGAAGCGATTTCACAAATTCACTGCAGTTACATAAATAGACGTATAGCCACAAAACTCAACAACGCTGATACAGAAAAACTCAAAATCTTTTTGTATTATTGCAGTCGCACTTCAGATTTCTGTTACGTGAGTGCAACTGTGGACAGTTAGGCATATGGCGACGGGTGCCGAAAAAGCGTATGTTGTGCTTGAAATGCATTTACATGAGTCTGTCGCGACAGTGCAACGACACTTCAGAACAAAGTTCAGCAAATATTCACCAATTAACAACTCCATCTGGCGCCGCAGTTCACAGTTTAAAACTTCAGAATGTGTCTGCAATGAGAAATCAACGGGTCGGCCTACAGTCAGTGAAGAAACTCTTGACGGTATTCAGGCAAGCAGCGAACGAAAGTCGACGAACAGGGCAAACAGAGAGCTGAATATACCATAAGCGACCATTTTGAAGATCTTAAGGAAACGGCATAAGATGAAGCCTTACCGCTTGGAATTGCTACAAGCCGTGAATCCTGATCAGAATGACAGGGGCTTTGAATTTTCGGCACAGTTGCAACAGATCATGGAAGAGGACGGGTTTAGTGAGAAACTCTTTTTCAGTGATGAAGCAATATCTTTTATAAAAGCCATAGTGAGCAGACATAGTAAGCGAAACTATGGGGCAAAGAATTCCCGCTCTGTCGTGCAGCACATTCGAGTAACATAAAAAGATAATGTGTTCTGTGTAATTACGGTAGTGGAAAGTTTAAACCTTACTGTCCCTTTTCATTCCACCAAAAGACCGTTACAAGACACGTGTATGTGGACGTGCTGGAAAACTGGTTTATAACACAACTGGAGACCGACAGTGTGGACTTCATCTACCAACAGGATTGTGCACCATCCCACTTCCATCATGATGTTCGTGAATTCTTAAAAAGGAAATTCAGAAACGATGGATCGGTCGTGTTAGGGTGATGAGCAAATCATGCCATAGCCTCTACACTCTTCCAGCGTAACTCCAGCGTTTTGTCGTGTGGAGCTATTGACAGTTTCAGTGTTATACCTCCTCTACCAACAAACTTACCAGACGTGCGAACTCGCCTCAACAGTGCTTTTGAAAAGACTGATAGGGATACGTTGCGCCGAATGTCAGAAGAACTTTACTATCGACTTTCTTGATAAATGAATAATCAAGGGCAGGGGGTGGGGGAGAATATATAGGGCACTTGTAACATGTCAATTTAAAAAAAAAATTCAACGCGTGTTCAAAGCCCTGTAACAATACGTCAATCAATATAGCTACACCAAATCCGCGAAATCGCTACAATCACTTACAAAGACCTTGCACGTAGATCTGAATGAGAGCAAATAACAAGCACTTTTAATTTAGTTTCTTAATTATTTGTATTGCCCATTGTCCAGGTGTAATGCCCATATTTACTTTGTTCACCCAGTAGATATAATGGGATGTTCTGGTAATGAGCGATGTAGTGTCAGGGACTATTGCCCGAAATGCCAGTTGATTTATTACTAAGGGAGATGGGGACCGAACTTGCGAATATTTGGCGGGGAGGGGGCGGGACTTTTCGTGTTCCGGTGACTTCCTCGATACAGGCTGTATTTCAATGTAATGCACATCTGCTTTGTGAGCCTGTAACAGCTGTATCTCAGAAATTTGCCTCTGATGAATCATATTTCGTTAACGAACCATATTAATACGCAAATAGTAAAACTTGTGTTAATCTGAGAAATCCAGCTATACCGCAGGAAATACCGATTAAAAACAGGCGAAAATCGTGTATCAGAAGTAACGTGTTAAAGTTATAGGATAGTTTTATTTATGCTCGACTTGATTAGCTTTCCGCCATGATATTCGCATTAGTTATCTGTACATAACTCATGAACATACGAAGTTACTGTATGTAGAGAGCCGTTCATGTTGGCCGAGCGGTTCTTGGTGCTTCAGTTCGGAACCGCGCGACTGCTACTATCGCAGGTTCGACTCCTGCCTCGGGCATGGATGTGTGTGATGTACTTAGGTTAGTTAGGTTTAAGTAGTTCTAAGTTCTAGGGGACTGATGACCTCAGATGTTAAGTCCCATAGTGCTCAGAGCCATTTGAACCATTTTTTGTGTGTAGAGGAATGGACTACATACGAAATCAACGTGAGTACTTGTTTAATTACTTATGAAAATATTGTGAAGTAGCCCAGATGTTCAAAGACAGTGAGTGAGTGAGTGTGTGTGTGTGTTTGTTTCCTCTTTCGGAAGAAGGAGTTTTTTTTTCCAGAAGCTTAAATGTTTCGCTGTGGCAGTCCGCGATTCAGCGCCCCCTCTGTGTGGAGAGTAGCAATCTGACCTTTTCATATTCATGTGTGTGTGTGTGTGTGTATCTCTGTAACTGGCAGGCGGCTCCGAGCTCCGAGGTCTTCCTCGGTTGCGTGAGTGGGTCGTACTGAATAGTGCTCTGTGAGGTAAGTACGGCCGCCATTTTGGGTGGTTAAAAGTCGCACACTTGTGCATTTATTAACTTCCTCTAACTATTTAAAAAAATTCATGGTTGTCTTGTAATGATAGTTGGACATTAAGAACAAGTGTGTATATGAATAACCTTACATTCGTAACATTCAACAAACGGAATTGTTGCTTTTCGCAAACGATAGTAGTGTTAGAACAAATCCTATTACAGAGAAAGCAACATAAGAGTTTGTAAATGATATTTTCCAAAGAATTTTTAAGTGATTCTCCGGAAGTTGACACACCTTCATTAAAAAAATAAAAAAACAAAAAATAAATAGACTACATTCAGTTCTGTAGAACAAATAGTAATATCGGTAACTGATGTACCACATGATCAGCGGTCAGTAAGTAAAGTAGAATGCTCCACATTTTGAGAGTAAATATTGATCGAAACTTGAACTGGGAGTAACATATTACTGAGCTTCTCAAACTATTATGTTCAGCTACTTTTGCTCTTCGTATAATCGTTAATCTACGAAGCAGAAACAGGCGTATCGGCCACCTAACACATTTTACGTATTTACACTCAATAACATGTCACGGAATAAATATTCTAGGGTAGCTCTTCACTTTGAACGAAAGTACTGATTGCACAAAAGCAAGTAGTATGGATAATGCATGGTTTTCAGTTCAAGGAACTAGGCATTTTAACTGCGCCGGCCCTGTGACGGAGCAGTTCTAGGCGCTTCAGTTCGGAACCGCGGTGCTGCTACGGTCGCAGGTTCGAATCCTACCTCGGGCATCGATGTATATGATGTCCTTAGGTTAGTTAGGTTTAAGTAGTTCTATGTCTAGTGGACTGATGACCTCAGATGTTAAGTCATATAGTGCTTAGAGCCATTTGAAACATTTTGAACAATACATATGTTCACTAATAAAATTATCATAAATAATCGATCACAATTTGAGATGAACAGTGATGTCCGTAACTTCGACACTAGTAGGAAAAATGACCTTTATTACCTACCGGTAAAGCTGTCAGTGCCTCAGAAAGGATTTGAATATCCATCAAAAAAAACTGTTGATTATTTGCCCAGTAACATAAAGCGTCTGAAAAATAGCGAAGCAAGCTTTAAATCCAATTTAAAATCAATTCTCCGGGATAACTCCTTGAATACCGTTGACAAATTTGGCATTAAATAATGGCAGCCAGCTAAACAAAAAATGTAGTTGCATGAGAAGAGGTATTACTAAAAATAATAGTGCGATCATAAGTGTTAACTTTATACACATACTGTTCACTCACTCAATCCAACATCATCTCTATAAAAGAATCATTCACATTATGTACGGAACATATAACTGACCAACTACCTAATTGACATGTGAGGCAGAAGAGAGGGTTTGGGTCCCTTCGTCCCGTAGTGGATATCATATCACTGTTGATTATTGACATTCCCATTGCGATAGCGAATGGCAGTTTCTCAGTTCACTCCAGTGCTGACTGTAATCGATAATAAGAGCTAATGCCTCTAGGTTCATTAATCACTGTTCTGCTAGACCTTGTGTGTGGCTTGACAATAGCAAAAATACTCCATTTGTCTGATGTCAGGTTATCTTGAGCATGAAATTAAAACGAGTAATAGTATTACGCCTTTCAAAGAGTAAGACTTACGTCAATTACCTCATTGAAAAAATGTCTCTAGCAGTATTTTATTAGTTGGAGATTATTAACATATGTGCTGTATCGTCATGACGTTGCGGTGACTGAAATACTGTCCTTGAAAGAATTCTGCTTCCTTAGTGGCGCACGAACTGACTCAGGTTTGCACAACACATCCGTTCCTTGGCCAGTGCTCTTCTGTTGTAACACCTAGACCACAACAAGCGGCTTCCTTGAGAGACAGTTTCTAAACACACCGCTTATCTGCTCTCACGTTGCCACATATTTAGACTAGGAAGTATTCAGCATAGCTTTAGAACGCGCAAAACACGAACGTTCCTGCTAGAAGAACTAAGATCTGTGAATCATATTTTCTCAGACAAATTCTCTCTCTCTCTCTCTCTCTCTCTCTCTCTCTCTCTCCCTCTCTCTCTTTCTTTTGACGCATGCGTATGCAACAAAGTCAGTATACCGGTTTCGACCCTAAAGATTCAGTAAGTTAGCATCAGATGATTTGTTTTAAGAGAAACAGACACATAGTGAAAAAAATAGGAAACTGGCGTAAAAAATTTAAGTAACTTCTATAACGAACTATATGCATCACAATATATCACATAGTAATTGGATTTCTAGTGTTTTAGTGAACCCGTTCGTCTTTTTTCTTAAAGAGCTCATCTGACGAGAACTTGGTAAGTCGGTAATGGTACCATTTGTGTCACCCGAGACTGAATTAAAAAACACAGTTCCTTTACAGTGCGGTATACGGGTACTCCTGTGCCATTGCGCCCAGTCTTTGCACGACTATCAATGATTTTACGGCAAATGCTTTTTGAAAACATTATTTTGTTGTTGGACTCGACGCCTCCAACAAAAGTTGTTAGGAAATTATGGTTGACGTTTCAGAAACAGCGGACAACGTACCACACTAACTGATATGTTTCTTTCAGAAGCATAACTTTAATTTCTTTCGTGTGAAGTATCTTACTCACCTTTTTAGATCAATCTCGTTACACCGTAGTAATTTGTCATATTACGAATTAGTATGCGTAAAAATTACAAAAAAGCATAGTTCGTAAAATGAACGATTTCTTCCAAATGGATGCATGTGTACACCTCGTTTGCTGGTTACTTTCAAGTTCTTGCGGATCTGACGTACAAAGACATACCACCCAAACAATAGGATACTATTCATACTATTCATCATGTAGCCTTACACTCTTTACACTCTTTACACTCGCACTTGGCGATCGTCTAAATTCTCGTATGGACCTTTCCAATGTAGGTTAGTGAAGTTGAGAAATCCTTCCGCTACACATTCTATTTTTATGACTCCCTCCCGCTAAACTTAAAATGGGAGAAAATGTGTGACACTGTTCATGGTGTGCATTATGATAATCAAGCCTTGTAGTAAGCCAACCCTCTTGTACAAGCCCAGTTTCCGAGGCGGAGTCATCGTAGTAATTTTTGTTTTCGTGAATTGTCGCTTGACATTGGTTGGCAGACCCCGAGGTTTTGTGCAGGTACTTGTCCTTCGCACACAATGGTCCCTTCCCACGCATTGTGACACAACCGTATCTTCAGGATGTTAATTACCGTAATGGGTTTGTTTATTATGTGATGTCATCTTGGTATCGTATAAGGAAGAGGGAGAGACAGAGAAAGAGAGAGAGAGAGAGAGAGAGAGAGAGAGAGAGAGAGAGAGAATGAGAGGGAGAGATGGAGAGAGAGAGAGAGGGAGAGAGAGAAAGAGAGAGTAGCGAGTGAAAGTCGGTGGCACATAGCATACTCCTGTCGGTAACACCAAGGGGACCACGAGCCTTAACGTCCATAACAGACGGATGAATAGCGAACAACGCAGTTACATACCCTCACTTCATGACATACTACGGTTATATTCGTAATTTAATTAAGGTTGTAGGCGGGTAGATTAGTGAACATCACGCCAAAAATTTTCCTCCCCTTTACAGTACGTGAGGTGAAAATTTCTTCCTGAAACATGATTTGAAGCATCGACTTCAAATCGATCCACATCCGACAGACGTGTGTTAGCGACCCTGGCTAGGGAGGCAGGTTAGTCTTGTTGACAGAATGAGAAAAACACCACAGTGAGAAGACGTACATTCCTGAAGCGTTCTTTAGCGATAGTAACTAGCGGACCGAAATATATTTGCAGCCGTCTACCTTGAGATTGTCAAGATGATGTTAGAGGCCCTGATCTTTTTCAAGAAGATATGGCGTTACACCATAGTTACGTCATCTGCTAACTCAACATGCTATAGATGAGCGATACAGATATGGATGGAAAAGTACTCCACATTATTACCAAAGGTACCATTTGCGTAGGTAAAACAAATACTTAAATTTACAGGATGTTAACGTTGCCAGCAGCTAATTTTATTGGATAATACGTCTACAGAACCGCTGAAATCAAGTAAACGTACTTCGATTAACTTAACATTTGAGTTTAAAGTGTACCAAGGATACTACAGTGGTTCTCGTTTCCCAGCTTAACGTTTAAGCCAGAGATGGAATGCAAACTGGCAGCAACTTCTTGGTATAATTAACTTTTCTCCCATATCTTGAATGTACTGCAGTTTTTTTTATTGACGAAGTATTCTTTCTGTGACTGCCAAGTAAGCGCAGTTTCTCCTACACTGCTGTGTAAACGAGGACAACGTGGCGGAAACTGTAACAGAAGTGCAGCTCCTGTTTTTCACGCTGAATACATTTTCCGCCTCTTTCCATGTAATGTCTCACTGTAAATCTTAACATGCGTATTATTCAGTACCTCTATTTTCATCAAGTCTCGAATATCGTGACAAAAAGTAAAGAAGTTCACTTTGGAACCATATTTACCTGTCACGGAACACTAATGTGTCACGAACATTTATAAGACATTCTGCTTATTATGATTTGCGGTATTATGAGAGAGAATGAGGATCCGTATTTAGTGTAACACATGCACATATGAAAGCGATCTCAAAATCTTACTTCACATATGCCATACTTGTTATCAGATAAACGTATCTTTACTGATAATTCTACCTATTTTTGCAGAATCCCGGTGTCCCCGTGGGGTTCAAGTTTTCACTGTATGATGAACCTTTCTGAGTAACACTGTTTACACACAATCGATAGAAAACGGTTGGAAGAGACTTAAATTACCCGTAGTGTAGCTACCTCTGTTGCAGAGTTCATCGAATGCATTGCAGACAGTTGTTTAGCTCATTGTGACTCAGGAGACATGCTCTCGCGTTGCGAGAATATTGCAAATGTGGCTGGGGTGAACTTAAACAAGTACTGGTCGTCACATCTTCACGCGACGCCTAGCGTAGGCGGAAAGTGTCTGTTTCTACATCTACATCTACATCTACATCCATACTCCGCAAGCCACCTGACGGTGTGTGGCGGAGGGTACCCTGAGTACCTCTATCGGTTCTCCCTTCTATTCCAGTCTAGTCTTGTTCGTGGAAAGAAGGATTGTCGGTATGCTTCTGTGTGGGCTCTATTCTCTCTGATTTTATCCTCATGGTCTCTTCGCGAGATATACGCAGGAGGGAGCAATATAATGCTTGACTCTTCGGTGAAGGTATGTTCTCGAAACTTTAACAAAAGCCCGTACCGAGCTACTGAGGATTTCTCCTGCAGAGTCTTCCACTGGAGTTTATCTTTCATCCCCGTAACGGTTTCGCGATTACTAAATGATCCTGTAACGAAGCGCGCTGCTCTCCGTTGGATCTTCTGTATCTCTTCTATCAACCCTATTTGGTACGGATCCCACACTGTTGAGCAGTATTCAAGCAGTGGGCGAACAAGCGTACTGTAACCTACTTCCTTTGTTTTCGGATTGCATTTCCTTAGGATTCTTCCAATGAATCTCAGTCTGGCATCTGCTTTACCGACGATCAACTTTATATGATCATTTCATTTTAAATAACTCCTACTGCGAACTCCCAGATAATTTATAGAATTAACTGCTTCCAGTTGCCGACCTGATATTCTGTAGCTAAATGATAAGGGATCTATCTTTCTTTGTATTCGCAGCACATTACACTTGTCTACGATGAGATTCAATTGCCATTCCCTGCACCATGCGTCAATTCGCTACAGATCCTCCTACATTTCAGTAAAATTTTCCATTGTTACAACCTCTCGATACACCACAGCATCATCTGCAAAAAGCCTCAGTGAACTTCCGATGTCATCCACCAGGTCATTTATGTATATTGTGAATAGCAACGGTCCTATGACACTCACCTGCGGCACACCTGAAATTACTCTTACTTCGGAAGACTTCTCTCCATTGAGAATGACATCTGCGTTCTGTTATCTAGGAACTCCTCAATCCAATCACACAATTGGTCTGATAGTCCATATGCTCTTACTTTGTTCATTAAACGAGTGTGTGGAACTGTATCCAACGCCTTGCGGAAGTCAAGAAACACGGCATCTACCTGGGAACCCGTGTCTATGGCCCTCTGAGTCTCGTGGACGAATAGCGCGAGCTGGGTTTCACATGGCCATCTTTATCGAAACCCATGTTGATTCCTACAGAGTAGATTTCTAGTCTCCAGAAAAGTCATTATACTCGCACATAATACGTGTTCGAAAATTCTACAACTGATGGCCGTTTGCTGCCCGTTACAAACGAATAGATATGCTGAATTTTGCCTGCCCTTTCGATAGAGCAGTCCCAAACGAGTCAACTGTGACATTCGTTTTATCAGTGAGTATTAACATGGACAGTTAAAGCTTAAAACTGAAGAATAACCATTACTCCAGGAGTGACTGAGCAGCACTACTGCTTTGCTGTAACAGTCAGTGCGGGCCAAGGAGGAAGGGGGCTGTGTGGTGTCGCCGATGGAGTGCTGGTGACTTTTCGTGTTCTGTTGTCCCTTTCTTTTTAATTGACCAAGTGTTAGGAAGAATACTTCGTCAAGTAAGAAATAAAAGGACAACAGAACACTGCCAAGTCAGCGCAGCGCATGAAACAAATATCACATTAGACCAATATGAGACCGTTATATCGAGTGGGCATGTAAAATTCCTCTTTATAAATAATGTTGTCTGTAACGAGAAACATACCGACGCTTTCCATCGACGTTGAGCGTCAAATGAAAGTCATGATGAACAGTAGTGGTTTGAGCTGACTCTACATACTGCAAAAGCGAAACTGAATATGCCTGCCCAAACAACAGAGGAAATGTACCTAATGATTCATTATACTGCCCACCGTGAGGTTGCATGTCGTCTGGTGATGTGCACATGACGTGCTATGAGACGTATGTAAGCGCAGCTCAGACGGATGGAGATCATCCTAGATATGGGCTGCAAATTGGAAAATCCGATGAGATAAGCTACTTTGGCAAAGGATAGATATTATTACGCGAAGCCTGTGAACGGGTATCTCGAAAACGGCGAAGCTGGTCGAATGTTCACGTGCTACTGTCGTAAGCATCTACGGAAAGAGATGAAAAGACAGTGAAACTACCACTATGTGCTAAATGGTTGGACGTCCACAGCTCGTCGGTGAACTTGGGGTTCGGAGGCTTGTCTGCTCCGTAATGTATGTTAGATGGTGCTCTGTGGCATCTCTGCAGAAAGAGCACAATGCTGATGTATGCACAAATGCTTCGGAGTACAGCGTTCACCGTACGTTGGTATTTCGGAGCACACGGTTCACCGTACATTATGGAACACGGAGCTCCGTAGCAGACCACCCCTACATGTTCACATGTTGAACGAACGACATAGTCCATTATGACTGCAGTGGACGCGGGACCATCGGGATTCGACCGTCAGTCAATGGAAACGTGTCAGATCTTCGTTTGAATAACATTTTGCTACATTAGAATGATGGTCATCTCCACAAAGTCTGTCATAGAGGCAAACGGCGGCTCGAAACTACGGACGCAGGCCGGTGGGAGCAGTATAATGCTGCTGAGCTTGCATAGGACCTGTGGTAGTAATCTAAGACACGCTGACAGCAGCAAACCACTGCCTCCCTTCATTGTTGATGTCTTCCCCGAAATCAATGTAACCTTTCTGCAGTATAATTTTCCGTGCCTCGGAGTCAGAAAAGCGCTACAATGGGTTGACGGACGTTATGGTGAACTCAGGTTGATGTCTCGGCGACCAAAACCGCCCGATGTAAAATTTATGGATTCCACCTTGGTGGCTATCGAGCGGCACCACCTCGAATGCAAATCAGCGATCTCTCCGAATACGCAAATCAGCGGCCCGTTATTTACCCGATTTACACGACCTCTGCTTAGACATCTAATGCCACATGCCTCCACAAACCTACCACCAAATTGTCGGATCCGTGGTATGCAGAATGTTATGTTTCATCAGTGTGTGTGTGTGTGTGTGTGTGTGTGTGTGTGTGTGTGTGTTCGGTTTGGAAATCATCACGCTAAAGGTTCTGCATACTCATGCTACATCAAGTTAGCGGTGTACTTGTGGCCATACGCCGCATCACGACTCTAACCAAATGAAGCAGACGACTACGGAGAAACTGCGAAGATCCTGAGTATTAGTATATCTCTGAAATGCCTATAGGAAGGTCTACAAACATGCTGTCAGGAAACATTTACTGAGATGAAAATGGTTAACATAAAACCATAACTTAGGAACGTCTAGAGTTATTTCAACGAAATTTATTAAATATGTGACTCATTATTTGCATAAAAATGCTGTCGGAATAAGGAGATTCGTACTGCCCTGGGGTGCGGGTGAAAATGAGAAGGAATGGCATGTAGAACATTCGAGAACGACATGTTGTATCTTTCCTGAATTTAGTTGATTGAGAATACTATAAAAATATAAAGCGCCATCTGTCTCATATTTGCGTTGTTCGGTGCATGAGCCACAACCGGAGAAGGAGCACTACAGCGAACCGGCAATTTTGCCTGCGTTTTTCGGAGCCATAGATCATCGCACACGGCTCAGTACCAAAGATATATGTAGCATCCTCTCTGCAGTCACATGGTGCGTAACTGCGGCGAATCAGGCAGTCCTGTTTCTCGAGAAGACAATCAGTTACTGGCTGAATTAGAAGTATCCTCAGAATTCAGCTAGAACTTGAGGTTGAAATTTGCTGGAGATACGTGAAATATGCTTAATGTACGTAATATTCGTTTGTGTTAAATATATGTGATCTATGAGTACGTGGACGAAGCAGAGGGGGAAGTAACTAGTCCTCCATTACTTCTAATCTCGACAAACGTAATGTGTTATACACTGAGGTGACAAAATTCATGGGATACGTCCAAATAGAAAATCGGATTTCCTATTGTCCAGCGTAGTGTAGCAACTAGACATGGCATGCGGTCAACAAGTAGTCGGAAGTCTCTTACCGAAATATTGTGCCATGCTGCCTCTACAGTCGTCCTTAATCGCGAAAGTGTCGCCGATTCCGGCGTTTTTGCACGAACTGATCTCTCTGTTATGCATCATATATGTTCGATGTTATTCAAGTCGGGCGATCAGGGTGGCAAAACTATTCGCTCAAATTGTCCAGAATCTTCAAGACAGTCGTGAACAATTGTGGCCCGGTGATATGGCGCAATGTCATCCAAGAAAATGAAGTCCATGAATGGTTGCAAAAGGTCAACAAGCATCCGAAAATATCCATTTCCTGTCAATATCGGTTAAGTTGGATCGGAAGATACAGTCCTTTCCGTTATGGAGCCACCAGTAGCTTGCACAGTGCCTTGTTGACAAATTGAGTCCATGGCATCGAGGAGATTACGCCGCACTCGAACCTTACTTGCGCTCTTACCAACTGAAATGGGGGCTCATCTGAAATCGTTTTTATTTCAGTCGTCCAGGGTCCAATTCGTATCGCCACGAACGTAGAAGATGGGCTGCAGGCCATGTTGTGCTGTTAGCAAAGGCACTCACGTCGGTAGTCTGCTGCCGTAGCGCATTAACGGCAAATTTCGCCTTACTGTCCTAGCGGATACGTTCTTCGTACGTCCCACCTTTATGTATACGATTATTTCACGCAGTGTTGATTACCCGTTAGCACTAACTCAGCGCATACATGTCTGCTCCCGGTCGTTAAGTGATGACGGTCGATCACTGCGCTGCCAGTGGTGAGAGGTAATACCTGAAATTTGATATTCTTAGCGCACTCCTGACACTGTGGGTCTCGGTTTATTTAATTCCCCGACTATTTCCCAAATGGAATGTCCAATGCGTCTAACTACAGCTACTAATCCATGCTAATCTTCTTTTAATTCCCATAGCGCGGTCGCAGTCATGTCGGAAACCTTTTCACGTGAATCACCTGAGTACAAATGACAGATCCACCAATGTGCTGCCGTTTTATACCTCTTCCAATATTCGTCTATAGCAACACATCACAAATGTTTCGATTCTCTTCTGTTCCGGTTTTCCCACAGTCCTTGCCAATCTGTACCAGTTTCCTGGGACTTCTAGCTTGTTATGCTGCGATGTTTGGAATGCTAGACGCCTTACTTCTACAGTTGAGAACATTTGACTAAGTAGCCTACTAAGGTCTGTTTTTGTTCATCAGAGAAAATTCGCCAGCAGTTACATTTCGGACACATGCGAAAACTGTTTTTCCTCTTTGCTTATTCTTCTTAACATCCCTGCAATATATTGAAAAGAAAACGCCGTAAATTAAATTTATATGCTGTGTTTGATGCATTAAAGTGCTGATTTTGGAAAAAAAAGTGGCCAATGTGCGCTTTACCCGGAGTAAGTTCCATAAGTTCCTAATACCAGCTGCCTTGCTAAGAATAGTTCCAGAAATCACCAATTCAACAGCACCCATCATATCATCCTCAGTAAAGAGAGCAATCTCTGTTTTTCGTGCTCTTTTACGAACCGTGTTGACAATCTATAACTGGATACCATAATTTACATCCGCTAGTTAATATTATTTTTAGAGTGAAGTAACTACTTTTCATCAGCATAAAACTTAATCTCATATATTGTAATGGTGTTACAATGTATCCCAAATTAAGCTGTTACGCTGTGCCCCATAGGGAAACTTTATAAAATTTTCTAAAGTTTGTAAAAAGGGCAAAACAACACGAAATTTTCGGAGTGTGGTATTACACACGTGTATGTGGCCAGCACCCAGAATTACAGCAGTTGTGTGTTACTATAAACAAAACAAAGTTATGTAGCTACAAAAGTTTACTTAACATACCTCAAAACACGTTTTTCTCACTGCACACAAAACCAGAATTGTGCTTCCTTCCAAAGTACACTGACCAGAAGCTGTGACAAATAACATCTACATCTACATGGATACTCTGCAAATCACATTTAAGTGCCTGGCAGAGTGTTCATCGAACCACCTTCACAATTCTCTATTATTCCAATCTCGTATAGCGCGCGGAAAGAATGAACACCTATATCTTCCCGTGCGAGCTCTTATCTCCCTTATTTTATCGTGGTGATTGTTCCACGCTATGTAGATAGGTATCAACAAAATATTTTCGCATTCGGAGGAGAAAGTTGATGACTGGAATTTCGTGAGAAGATTCCGTCGCAAAGGAAAACGCCTTTCTTTTAATGATTTCCAGCCCAAATCCTGTATCATTTCTGTGCCACTCTCTCCCATATTTCGCGATAATACAAAACGTGCTGCCTTTCTTTGAAGTTTTTCGATGTAATCCGTCAGTCCTACCTGCTAAGGATTCCACACAGCGCAGCAGTATTCTAAAGAGGACGGACAAGCGTAGTGTAGGCAGTCTCGTTAGTAGGTATTAAAATCCATGGAGAAGAAATAAAAATGTTGAGGTTCGCCGATGACGTTGTAATTCTGTCAGAGACAGCAAAGGACTTAGAAGAGCAGTTGAACGGAATGGATAGTGCCTTGAAAGGAGGATATAAGATGAACATCAACAAAAGCAAAACGAGGATAATGGAATGTAGTCGAATAAAGTCGGGTGATGCTGAGGGAATTACATTAGGAAATGAGACAGTTAAAGTAGTAAAGGAGTTTGCTATTTGGGGAGCAAAATAACTGATGATGGTCGAAGTAGAGAGGATCTAAAATGTAGACTGGCAAATGGCAAGGAAAGCGTTTATGAAGAAGAGAAATTTGTTAACATCGAGTATAGATTTAAGTGTCAGGAAGTCATTTCTGAAAGTATTTGTATGAAGTGTAGCCATGTATGGAAGTGAAACATGGACGATAACTAGTTTGGACAAGAAGAGAATAGAAGCTTTCGAAATGTGGTGCTACAGAAGAATGCTGAAGATTAGATGGGTAGATCACATAACTAATGAGGAAGTATTGAATAGGATTGGAGAGAAGAGACGTTTGTGGCACAACTTGACCAGAAGAAGGGATCGGTTGGTAGCATTGGTAGGACATGTTCTGAGGAGTCAAGGGATTACCAACTTAGTATTAGAGGGCAGCGTGGAGGGTAATAATCGTAGAGCGAGACCAAGAGATGACTACACTAAGCAGATTCAGAAGGATGTAGGTTGCAGTAGGTACTGGGAGATGAAGAGGCTTGAACAAGATAGAGTAGCATGGAGAGCTGCATCAAACCAGTCTCAGGACTGAAGACCACCACACACACACAACTTACAAATAAAACTAAGTGTTACACTTTGCCCCTTGTTACACCTTCCCCTATATGTGTATGTCACCATCCCATGACTTTTGTCACCTCAGCGTAAATATTCGTTTTCCCACTACCATCTTTTGTGCGCCGTTCTTGAAACAGGTGAAGTCTACTCGCGTCTCCTTTACTTTCGGATCGGACAGAAAACTAAAGAGCTGTGATCGACATTAGAGTGCACTCAGACTTCGCCGACAAGTGGAACACTAGACACGATTGCTGGCGCAGGTGGGTGCCTCGGGGCGGTGCGAGGCGGCGCTTCCTTCCCACGCAGCCGGCTGCGCGGCTCAGGTGCACGACGGCTGACGCGGCGCAGCGCGCCTCGACCCCGACAGAGAACACGTGACCCGCCAGGCATCTCGGACGAGTCCGCCTTGCGCAACGTCGCTCGCAAAGGTCATTGACAGCGCCCCGGGATGCGGAGCAGCTGGTTTCCAGCAGTCGGTAGGAGGACGCATCCTGTGTGTGGCCTAGCACTTGCTGTGCTGGAGCTGTCACCCGGCCAGCAGCTTAACGAACTCCACTTTACTGCTAATACCATATGTCTAGCACGTCGAATACAACTGAGCTGCAGTGACATGAGAGTTTCAGATAATATTGCACTTGCTCAATTGCTTTTCTTCCTGTGTTGCTTGAATCCCAAGTCTATCGTCAACTTTGAAACAGTCCTATTTTACAATCATGAAGTGATAGCGATAAAATAAACCTTTATCAGCTACCAGTTTCGATGTACCGACCATCAGTTACCATAAAATTATTAGCATCAGGTCGTACGACGAAGTTCTTTCAGCGGAGTCAAAATTAAAATATAAAGGCTTTCTCCATAGCTGAAGCTATCGTCAGTAGTAAAATGCATTAATAAAGCAACATAGTGTTGTGCTAATGATGACACTTTCAAAGAGTGGTTCAAATGGCTCCGAGCACTATGGGACTTAACATCTGAAGTCATCAGTCCCCTAGAACTTAGAACTACTTAAACCTAACTAACCTAAGTACATCACACACATCCATGCCCGAGGCAGGATTCGAACATTCGATCGTAGCGGTCACGCGGTTCCAGACTGAAGCGCCTAGAACCGCTCGGCCACAGCGGCCGGCCATGATGACACTTTCATTTACGCAGGATGGCTTTGTATTTTATTTCTGACGGCACTGTTACAAAATTGCCAAACAGGGTCACGTAAGCAATTTTTAAGTAAATGTTGTGATGGGTAGCGGCTGTTGTTTACTTTGCAATGTGCCATATCTCAAATATTTACAAGCTGTGGGAAATCACCTACACAAAATCTGTTGACAAACCTTCATACGCTCATTATTGTTGTCTTCTGAGTGTTTTTCTATAAGGAAACGGTGGGTACTAGTGGAACAGCACACAGATACATATCCGTGAACTGAGAAACGTGTCGTAACCTACTTCTTCATGGTGTTCGCTGTTGTCTAAGCAGTCGAATTAGTTTAGAGGATTGTCCCTCGAGCAAAACTAAGTTTCTTGCTTTTTATCTCTTTTTTTCGTTTCTCTTCCATATTTCGGTAGTGTTAAAACATCATCGGTGGGTTTCTTTTATTTTACTGCAATACAAGACGTAAAATTTGGGTAGCTATACTCTCTAGCTGGAATTGAGGTCATCGTATTTCAACAAAATATATACCATTACAACACATTTTGTGGTTCGTGTTCACCAGATTCTGTCTGTCTGTATTTTAAAATAGTTTTGCACCTTCAAGGAATAAAATTCTGTTTAAAATACAATCAGCTCCCCACGCACTCACGAGTTTGTTGAGCTCTATTACGAACAACATGGTCTCTTACGTAACAGCAACGCACATTGTTTCCCAAACAGTCACAAAATTAGCATACTACATTTGTAAGTAGAAATAACAATAAATGGTAGCACTACATTCAACAACTGCAAAAAAGGAAACTAACCCAAACAATATAACCATAAATATAGGCCTAAATTCTCTCAGTGAAGCAAAATACAGATTATATAATTATTTGCAGCTTGTACAATTTGAGATATGGCACACTGCAGAGTCACCAACAGCCACTGGCGATCTACCCGATCACATCATTTACTTAAAACTGACTACGTAAGCCCGTAAGGTAATGTTGTTTCTATGCCAACAGAAATAAAATATAAAGCCATGCTGAGGCTAAATTATCAAAATATATTTACTGATCAAGCAGAAACAAAAGTAGGTTGTGCCCTTTCCTAAAGAATAATCACCTTAAGGGGGAAGTCAAGTGCTTGCTTGCATATTTGCCTTAATCAACAATGCAACAACCCTGTTCCCATACAGTACGGAACAATACTTTAACAGGAAATGTTCATATTGTCGGCAGTCGTAGATTGTGTAATAAACATATCATAGACTAACTCACACGATCAAAACTCCCATCCTTATTGTATCGCAGCTTAAGCAGAACTAACACTGTTGAAGGTAGGAACTTAGGCAGATCTGAATCACGCATTTCAAGTCTGTGAATGCACAGTTGAGAGGAGTATGTGACCCTAGGCCAACAGCGATTTCGACAAGCTGTTATAAACTTTTTTTTTCTTTACGAAACGATTTTTTATCTGACGTAGTTGTACTGGTGTGCAAGAGTTCACTACACAACGTAGTTATCAGGTGAAAAGGCTCCAAACATTGAAGACATTAATCTGTATCCATCAATGACTTGCAGTGTGAGACTGCAAAAAATTGTTGCACGGATCACAGTCAAGTGGCCTGTCACAGCAGTTTGCGAGAGGGGCGATTAGAGCTCATTTGTCCGAGAAACTGGCTGTGAATCTGATGTCCTCGAATCCCACAGACGTCAAATACGGCAGCAAGATTTTGCAGTGCGACGTTGCAGCGCGCT
Source organism: Schistocerca gregaria (assembly GCF_023897955.1). Classification (NCBI taxonomy): domain Eukaryota; kingdom Metazoa; phylum Arthropoda; class Insecta; order Orthoptera; family Acrididae; genus Schistocerca; species Schistocerca gregaria. The sequence continues at coordinate 648,261,423 of NC_064920.1, forward strand.
GAGATGATCCATTGACTTCCGGAATTCATCTAATTAAGATCATGGGAGAACTGTTGGCTTTGGGTGACTGTAGCACTTCGGTCAGTTAACATCTGGATGTCAAAAGAGCAAAGTGGGCCTAGCGATAGCGAAAGTCATTTTCGTTGTACGATGGCATAAAAGGAAACACTGACATCGCAAGACAATTTCGTGGTTGAAGAGGTACAGTGGAGCGTATACGTAGTACCGGTCGTGGAACCAACTGTAATCAACTACAGCGGACCACATCATATCCTCTGAAGAAATCCAGTTTAATGTAGCGAAGATTTCTAGGAACTAACCGATACAGAAACATCAGGATTAGGCCACAATGCATGAAACATAGTGAAACGTGACACGTTGAACGCTGAGTCATGGCGTGGGCAGGTATGAAGATCAACGTAACATTAATAGAAGAGCATCGTTGCTCCGTGGCAGTAGAGGGACGTGTTCGCCTTACCAGTGCTGCAGTTGGCCTTGACTTCATTCAAGTGGGCGAGAACGCCCATCCGGAGTACCACCCGTTCCGCTGAGTCACTAAAGAGTACGAGCATTTGTCGAACGGTGCTGCAAGGAAATTGGCTCCGACAAACAAAACGTATTGTTATTAAACAGGTCATAGCCTAGGAAAATTGGAAAAGAAGGGAATCGAAGGGCTATGATGGGGCGTTATGGGAGGGTGATGAAAAGGAAGAGAAAAAAAATAGTAAAAGAGAGGAAATGAATTTGTCATAAATTGTAAAATAAAGAAGGGAAAGCTTGATAAGACACACAGGGCGATCCAAGAGTCCGTTAACATCTGTAAATTCAATGCTTCACGGAATATTGTAGGTGTAGAGGTAAAAATTAACGCACATGCAACCAAAAAGCAGTGCGCAAAATGATCAACAGATTGAACTTCATGTAATAATTAGAATAACCATTGATTTTTAGCAAATTTGCTGTTCATCTGCTCAACATGTCAGGCGTCATTCATAGACAATACCTCTACTCGAGGGACAATGTTGTGAACAGTAGACTATAGCTATCAGTAAGTATGATGGTAAATTGCCGTCGATGTTCGCTTGCAGCATTCCTAATGAAGTACTGCACCCGTCATCTAGAGTTGGGTTTTTGATTAGTAATCAAAACATCCTCTGCCCCAGGTTCAAACCCCGCCACTGCTTAAATTTGATTAAAAATCATCAGTAGTGGCGGCCGAAGACTTCCGGCATAAGAAGTCACCCTCATGCAACCACCTGCCTTGTCAAAGAGGCTGGAGGAGCGGACAAAGGTTCAGGGCACTCTCTTGCCCCTAGGGTGGAAAACTGCCCCTAAAGGCGAAAGAATCAGAAACGACCGACGGCATGGTGATGCACAAGGCAATGGAAACCTTTGTGTTAAAGACACATAACGTGTTTCCATAGGACATGTGGTCTCTAATTGAAAAAGTGTCATGATGATATCTCCGTTGACAAAAGATTCCAGAATAGTCCTCCATTCGGATCTCCGTTAGGAAACTGCCAGGGGGGGGGGGGGGGGGGAGGCATGAGAAAAAAACTGAATAGGCAACGAAAGGCTGACGTGCTAAGAGTCGCTGCATGGAATGTCAGAAGTCTTAAACTTGTAGCGAAGCTAGAAATTTAAAAGAGAAATGCTAAGGCTCAGTATAGATCTAAAGGGAGTCAGTGATGTGAAATGGAAAGATGACAAGAATCTCTGGTCAGACGAGTATAGGGTAATATCAGCAGCAGCGGAAATTGGTGTCACGGGGGTAGGACTCTTTATGAATGGGAAAGCAGGGCGGAGAGTGTGTTACTGTGAACTGTTCAGTGATAGAATTGTTGTTATCAGAATAGAGAGCAAGATAAACCGACAACGGTATTTGAGGTATGCATGTCGACGTCACAAGCTGAAGATGAAAATACCAAGAAAGTGTATGAGGATACTGAATGGGTAATTCAGTACGTAAAGGAAGATGAAAATCTAATAGTCATGGGCAATTGGAACGCGTTTGTAGCCCCGTGGTCTGAGGCGTCTTGTCTCGGTCCGTGCGGCGTCCCCCGTAGGAGGTTCGAGTCCTCCCTCGGGCATGGGTGTGCGTGTTGTCCATAGCGTAAGTTAGTTTAAGTTAGATTGAGTAGTGTGTAAGCTTAAGGACAGATGACCTCTGCAGTTTTGTCCCATAACCACAATTTTCTATTTCTATAAAAATGCGGTTGTATGGGAAGGAGTAGAATATAGGGGGAGAATATGGGCTTGGTACAAAGAATGAGAGAGAGGAGAAAGTCTAATTGAGTTCTGCAATATATTTTAGCTAGTAATAGCGAGAACCACAAGAGAAGGAGGTATAGAGGGAAACGGGCGATATTGGCAGGACATTTATGAAATGTAACAGGTCTACTAAGAAGACCACCTGTACTATGCTCCTCCTTCCTCTTGTAGAGTACTGCTGCACTGTGTGGGATCCTTACCAGGCAGGATTAACGGAGTACACCGAAAAAGTTCAAAGAAGGGCAGCACGTTTTGTACTGTCGTGAAATAGGGAAGAGGAAATGACACA